>NC_045453.1:57225961-57458443 GCF_002776525.5 Piliocolobus tephrosceles | reverse complement strand
CTCTTGTCGCCCAGGCTGGAGTGCAGTGGCGCCATCTCAGCTCACTGCGACCTCCGCCTCCTGGGTTCAAGCAATTCTCCAGCTTCTGCCTCCCAAGTAGCTGGGATTACAGGCACCTGCCACCACACCCAGCTAATTTTTGTATTTTTAGTAGAGACGGGCTTTTGCCCTGTTGGCCAGGCTGATCTTGGATTCCTGACCTTGTGATCCGCCCACCTCAGCCTCCCAAAGTGCTGTGATTACAGGCGTGAGCCACCGCACCCGGCCTGTCTTTCTCTTCTTATAAAGGCACTAATCCCATCAGGGATTCTAGTTACTTCCCAAAGTCCCCACATCCAAATACCATCATATCGGGGTGTTAGGGCTTCAACATATGAAGGGGTGGCGATCGGGGGCAGTGGAGGGAGAACACAAACATTCGGTCCATAGAAGATACAATTCTAAGAGACTGAATTTATCATTTGATGAATGGACCGGGCCTGCATGAGTGCATTTTTAAAATAAGCTAGGAAGGGGGAAAGCCTTCTTAAGCATGAACATGAAACCTGGAAGCCACAAAGAACATGATAAATGAATGTGACTAACAATTTTTTTTTTTTTTTTTTTTTGAGACGGAGTCTCGCTCTGTCACCCAGGCTAGAGTGTAGTGGCACAATCTCGGCTCACTGCAACCTCTCCCTCTGGGGTTCAAGTGATTATCCCACCTCAGCCTCCTGAGTAGCTGGTACTATGGGTGTGTACCACCACACCTGGTTAATTTTTTTTCATTTGTAGTAGAGAGGGGTTTTGCCATGTTGCCCAGGCTAGTCTGAAACTCCTGACCTCAAGTGATCTGCCCTCCTCGGCCTCCCAAAGTGCTGGGATTTACAGGCATAAGCGCCTGGCCACAATTTTAAATTTCTACATTGTAAAGGTATGTTTGTGCTTGTGTGTCTGTGTGTCTTAAATGAAATCAAAAGAAGATATCTGTAATACATGAAAAAGACCAAAATTAATTTCCCACTTATCAAAAAATTTGCATAAATCAGTAATGAGAAAAACCACCTTATTAAAAAATTAGAGAAGTATGTGAACAGACTTATTACAGGGCAAAAAATACAAATGACCAATACACCTGAAAAGATGTCCAACCATCCAATAATGTAAATTTGAATCACTAAATATAACTTTTTAATGTATCCAAGTACCAAAATGTAAAAGATTGATAATAAGTTATGTTGGCAACAGCGTGGAGAACACATGTGTTCCAATACCAGGAATGCAAATGGGTGTCCTTTTTTGTTGGGAAATCTGTCAATATCTGTGAAAATTTTAAGTGTGCCCACTTATGGAATGTGTCTTACAGAAATCACTTGCACAAGGAGGCAAAGATAACGTACAAATATAATGTATATAGAAGCATAAATTCTTGATGTCGGAAAGGAACCTGTGAGGTACCCAGTCTAAGCTTTGAGGTCCACTCCAGTGCCAGGATGCCCTGGGCTACATCCCTGACACTGTCTGCCTAGGTGTCCCTTAGATCTCCCTGGTCGGTGACTATATAATCTAGTAATATATAGGCCTTTCAAACCAAGAGCAGAATATCTTCAGGAACTTGTGTGAGCATCAGACACCTACTCTCCTCCGAGTGCCCAGTGGTCCTTCACTGGGAACGCTTAAGGCAGCGTTTCTCAAACTTCAATGTATAAACAAATTACCTGAGGATCTTGCCAAAATGCAAATACTGATTTTGTCTGGGATGGGCCTGAGATTCTCCCTTTCTAACCAGCTTCCAGGTGATGTGGATGCTGCTGGTCCAGGGACCACAGTCTGAGTAGCAAGGTCATAAGACGTACTCTATTTTCTATCTTTGGTCTTCTTGTTTTCAGACCTGGCTTTTCCATCAAGTGTGTAGGCATCAGTCCCGTGACGCTCATGTCCTACAGATAGGCCCCATGACTTGGTCATGCCCTTAGCATTGACCTTGTACACTCATACTCCACTCCACTGTTTTCACCATCTGTTCTCCTGTAGAGCAGGCCAGTAGGTGATGGCTGTGGCTACTGCAGACTCCTAACTCAGACACCAGACCATATGTCCTTCCTGCTCAAGGTCATCCCAGCTGCTCCTCAACATGCCAGGCAGACCCCATCTCTGGCACCAGCACCTGTTGCTCCCTGTGCCCAGAATTCCACTCTCCCAGACATCCATGGGGCTTACCTCTCATTTCCTTCTAGCATCTACTCAAATAGGAGAAAGCAGGGCTAGAGATGCAAATCTGGACATCACCAGCAAACAGATATTGCTTAAAACCATGAGATCAGATGAGATCACTTGGAGAGTATAGATAGAGGCAAATGGGAGCCTTGGACGAAGTCCTGGGGCAGTGACCATGTATAGGATGAGGAGGAGGAGGAGGAGGGAGAGGGGGAGGCAACAACAAGAGGAGTGCCAGTGGGAGACAAGGGAACCAGGAATGGGGCGCTCAAGAAGCCAAGAGAAGAGCATGGCTGGAGAAGGATGGCGTGATCAGCACTCCTGTGTAAAAGCAGCAGCTTGAACACTCACGAAAGTACCGTGGGCTGTGAGCACAGGGAGAATGGGGGAGGAGATGCAGCAAGGGCAATTTGGAGAGGTCACTAAGGTCACTGATCCCTGGAGTTGAATGCTGGGCTGGCAGTGGGGAAGCCAAAGGTCTGCCCTATTTTTACCATTGAATCCCCAAAAGGCTGATTAATTGGTGACACCTGGTCCCTCTGGACATGAAGATGGAGGAAAAGGCTGAAGTAAGGAGAAATGGAAAAAAAACTGTTTAAGAAATTGTCGGATCCCCAGATCTCCCCAACTCTGTTTAGCCAGATCACTGACTTTCTGCCCTCCCCTGCAGAAAGCCAGAGATTCATTTCAAGAGGGTGAATACAGGATCTAGTTAGGAGATACTGAATTCAGTGGAAAGCAGGGTGTCACAATGAGAACAGGAGAACCACATGAGTGTGGGCATTGTGGATGCTGGGGCAGCCCTATCCCCTCCCCCGGCCTCGTTCTTCACGCAGTTCCCAGAACGCTAGCCACCATCCCAACAGGAAGCAGAGAGGTTTCCAGTGAAAAGGGCCCAGACGTTTGAAACTGCCAAGCCCCACCTGTGCACTCGGAGCATCCAATCAGCTGTGAAGGGCTCACCCTTCCGCGTGAGCAGATTGCCAGACGGCTGAGAAAAAAACATACGTGAAAGATAAATCCCAAACAGACACAAAATAATCAACTGGAAGACACTGAAACTATACAAGGAGACTAAAATTTCAAAAAAAATCATGAACACTTTTGAGCGAAGAAATACTATCCAGGAAATGAGATAATGGAGCAATGCCTACTGAACTCTGAATTACATTGTATGACACTTAGTTAATGTCTGCCAGAGAATTGGGTTTTGGTGGGAAGAAATCCCCACACATGTTGGTGACCAGAGGTGAAGTATTGTGTAGTGAGTGTGAGTAGAAAATTTGTTTAAAGTTTGGGTGCTTTTTAAAATATATATATACATATATATATATTTTTTTTGAGACGGAGTCTCGCTCTGTCGCCTAGGCTGGAGTGCAGTGGCCGGATCTCAGCTCACTGCAAGCTCCACCTCCGGGGTTTACACCATTCTCCTGCCTCAGCCTCCCGAGCAGCTGGGACTACAGGCTCCTGCCACCTCGTCCGGCCAGTTTTTTTTGTAATTTTTTTAGTAGAGACAGGGTTTCACCGTGTTAGCCAGGATGGTCTCGATCTCCTGACCTCGTGATCCGCCCGTCTCGGCCTCCCAAAGTGCTGGGATTACAGGCTTGAGACACCGTGCCCGGCCTAAAAAATATCTCTTACAACTATATTTAGAAGGTAGAAGAAAACAAATCCAGGAAGACTGTATAGCAGATGTGATATTTGAATGTGGAGCTGTAAGTATACCAAGGATTTCACCCAGGTGGACAAAGATAAGGAGAATATTCAACGCAGAGACAACAATTTATACAAAAAAAAAAGATGAAAGGGGCCAGGCGTGGTGGCTCACACCTATAATCCCAGCACTTTGGGAGGCCGAGGTGGGCAGATAACCCGACGGCAGGAGTTTGAGACCAGCCTGGCCAATGTGGCGAAACCCCATCTCCACTAAAAATACAAAAATTATCCAGGTGTGGTGGCGGGCGCCTGTAACCCTAGCTACTCCTCAGGAGGCTGAGGCATGAGAATTGTTTGAACCCGGGAGGTGAAGGTTGCAGTTAGCTGAGATTGCGCCACGGCCACTCCATCCTGGGCCACAGAGCGAGACTCTGTCTCAAAAAAAAGATGAAAGGGTAAGTGTGGTATGAGATAGCACATCAACCCAAAATTCACTGGCATTCAACACCAAATAATTGATTTTCACTCCTGCATCCTCAGGTTGCCTGGGATTGGGCCAATATAAACTGAGTTTGGCAGGGTTGGATCTCAACTGCAGGTTGGATAGAGGAGTGTTTCATCCTCTTTGGACCAATAGCTATCTAAGGCAGGCTCTTTTCATGATGGAGGCAGAAGAACAAGAAGACAAGCACATTTCAAGCCTCTGGACACACTGCGTCCACTAACATGCCATTGGCCAGCATAATTTACATAGACAGGCTCAACACTAATGGGTTGGAAAAGTATATTCCTCACTCACAAAAGCTTAGACTTCATTCCTGAACAGTAAACTCTAGCCAGGTGGGGTGGTGAGCACCTGTAGTTACAGCTACTCAGGAGGCTGAGGCAGAAGGATTGCTGGACCCCAGGAGTTTGAGACCAGCTGGGCAACACAGTGAGACTACATCTCAATAAATAAATAAATAAATAAATAAATAAATAAATAAATAAAGCCAACTCTTTAAAGTGTGTTTGGGGAATAACATGAACATATGCAACTTCTGTTTTTCAGTTACTTTCTGTGTGCGTTTCCCTTGTTTCCTTCCTTCCTTTCTTTCTTCCTTCCTTCCTCTCTCTCGCTCTCCCTCTTTCTCTCTTTCTCCCTTTCTCTCTTTTTTGAGATGGAGTCTCACTCTGTTGCCCAGGCTGGAGTACAGTGGTGTGATCTTGGCTCACTGCAACCTCCGCCTCTCGGGTTCAAGCAATTCTCCCACCTCAGCCTCCCCAGCAGCTGGGATTACAGGCAGTCACCACCATGCCCAGCTAATTTTTGTATTTTTAGTAGAGAATGAGTTTCACCACGTTGGCCAGGCTGGTCTCGAATTCCTCCCAAAGTGCTGGGATTACAAGCATGAGCCTCCATGTCCGGCCCCCTTGTTTCTTTTATGAGATGAGCATGTGCAGCTACAAAAGGCAACACAGGAGAGGCTCAGGAAAAAACCAAGTCTCTTGGACTCACAGGTCCTAGAGACAAGAGGCATGGCAAGCCATGAAGGACCACATGGGAGAGACACCAGAGTGGTCAGGAGGCAAAAGACAGGAGGAGAAAGCCGAGGCTAGAGCCTTCATTGGAGCTTCAGTGGGAAAAGCAGAACGGGGCAGCGTAAACAGCTTAGGATTGGTTCATTTGCATAATTTTGTTGATCTTTGGCCTATAGTAGTGATCTCTAGTTGCCCAGTACCTGGCCCTGGGATGATTATGGCAGAGGAATAATGCTTCCTGGGCTGCATGGGCCAGATAGGGGAGGTCTGGTTTAGGACTGGTTTGTTTTCATATCAGAGGCACGTTCCTGGCAGGGTCCTTTGCTATCTCTAAAACTGGCTGGCCCAGGGAGGAGCAGTCTCTCTCCAGCTAAAAACGTTTTTCAAGATCAAAATATACAGACAACTTAAAAATGCATACAGTACATCCCTTAGAAACAAGAGTGAAAGTTATTCGACCAACATCAGCCACGTGTGGCTAATGAACATTTAAAATGTGACAGGTGTGATTAAGGAATTAAATTTTAGTTTTATTTAAATTTTTTAATGTAAATTTAAAGAGCACATGTGGCTTATAGCTATGGAACATGCAGCTGTGAATACTATAGTTAAAACCAACATTTTGATCTCAGGATTCCTTTTATTTAATCAGTTCTCCAACTGTAGTTTTCTACATTTATATATTTGTTCTATTGTGAATTTTAGGATTTATTTTGATGAGGTATTTTTCCTCTGTGAAGTTTAGAAGTGGCCATGGGGGTCATGTGGGCCAAATTAACTCAATTCTTGGACAAAAACTACTTCCCCGACCACCCCACGCTTCTTGCCAATGTGTGCCCCTGGGACAAGAAAAGCTAGGAGAAGCTGTGGACAAATTAAGATAAATCTGGCAATATCATTAGAAAAATAACCCAAAGTGATTCCCTCTTCTGATGATCAATATCAGATGGTCACACAGAAATGTTATTTTCCTACGAGTAATCTTGCATTATTGTTATGTGTAATTTCCACTTACAAATTCCACAAATATTAAGCAAGTACCTCTCTACTGGGAAGGAATGTAACAATTCCAACAAATAAACATAAAAGCAGTGTATACATAAGAATGCCTCTATACAATTTTTTGAGCACTAAAATCTTTGAAAGTTGAAAAATACCAATGAAATATACCGTTCTTATTCTTTCTCATTTCTTTTGTCTGTTCTTTAGAGAAAAAAAGATGGAACAGAAAGCAAGAAAATTGTTCAACAGAATTATTGCAACTGACATAGTTTCTTATAAACAAAGAATGCATTGAAAGAGAAAACCTTGCCTCAGCAAAGTATATTACACAAAAGAAAGAAGAATTTCAAAGATAATAAAGACAATTTCTCACAGATGTCTGATCAGAAAAAAATTCTCAACTTTCTAAACTTTTCTATCATAATTTCACATATTTCTCTGGTTCATATATAAAGGGAAAATAACTTGAGAATATTCCAAGATGAATATATCAGCATTCACACAGGTAACCAGAAACATGGGGTGTTAAATCAATCACAGGAGTAGCTGGGTTCCTTATCCAGATAAGACAGTGAAAAAAGACCAAGAAGCCAATAGCCAGTGACTTTAAAAATTGTTCAAATACGCTTCCTCCTCACTTTGTCTCTTGAGGTTCTTTGTAAAAGCCAGGGTTTCACAATTAACTTTACAGCAATCAAAAAGCTTTAATCATTCACTAAAACAAATGCCATTTTCACTCATCAAATTGGCAATAATTAGGAAAAAAGTGATAATACCATGCTGGGAGATTCAGAGCACGCTTTTGTGGGAATCTAAATTGGTGCAACCACTTTGGCTGCATGCCTCAAAAGCTTAAAAACATGCCCATTTTTTCTGCACCTTCTACTCCTGACAACTTATTTAACTACAGGGATGTTCTTCCCAGCTATGTGATACACGGCCATTAAATGGCTGAATACTATGCAACCATTAAAGTATTATTACAGAATATATCGTGATATGGGGTGGAGGCAGAGTCTAGCTCAAAAATTATGATTGTATTTGGGTAACGAAAAATTGCATGTACACATAAAAGTAATATGAAGGGGATAGACTTATGAATATTTTATAAATATTTTAGATATTTTCTTCATTTTCTTTTATTCTTGTTTTCTTTAGTCTTATCTATATTTGCTAATATGTCTATTTGATATGTATTGCTTTCACAAGAAAAAATAACTTCAATGATCATATAAAAGGAGGAGAGAGGTTGCAGCAAGTGTTTTAAATACCGCGACATGAAGCTGTGAAAGCTCTCAGAATAAAAATAAAGTCACCTATGTTAAAAATCCCAACAAACAGAGCCAGATGAGGCCTTGAAGAGAGGGTTGTCAGGTACAAAAACTATCACAAAAGACTGCAAAAATTACAACCTTGCACAAAGTCCATCTCAACCTTACACAAAAAAATACCTCTACAAGGACATCTGCCCAGCAACTGCCTGTCCAACCTCAGACTGGTGCAACCCTTGTTATTGAACCTTGTAGTCAAGGATAATGATCCCAAAGCAGTTATGTAACCCTCCTTATTTTTCCTCTAAAAACCCTTGTCTTCCTTTACCTCCCTGAATAGGCACATAGCGTACATGCATTTCCATCGCAATGCCTATTCCCAAATAAATATCATTTTCTTTTCAAAATGTTTGTTATTTAGGTTGACGAGGCCTGGCTGCCCACTCTGTGGTGGTTGCCATCTGTTGCTTTATTATAACAAACTGCATTTAACTCAAGCCAGGCTGAGTGGCTTTCTTTATCTTGCCATCGATGCTCCCTAATACTCTAACCCAAATTTTGTATCATCTGGAATCTGGAGATAGTTTTTAGCCAAAGAAGAAACCCACGTGTTGATTGTAACATTTCAGCACCATCACCTGCATCACCAAAGAATTTAAGACTTGTGGAAATAAATTCAAATCCTCAACATCTGGAATGGTTGAGACACACGTATAAAGAACAGACATTTATTTCTCAGTCCTGGAGGTTAGGAAGTCTAAAATCCAGATGCTAGCATGTTTGCTGTCTGGTGAGGGGTGCTCTTTGCTTCCAAGATGGCACCTTGATGCTGCATCCTCTAGAGGGGAGAAACAGTGTGTCCTTACATGTTAGGAGACAGAAAGGCAAGAGGGCCAAACGCTGCTGTGTGAAGCCTCTTTTAAAAGGGCCTGAATCCCATTCACAAGGAAAGAATCCTCGTGACTCAATCACCTCTTAAGGCCTCCACTTCCTAATTCTATGCCATGGGCCATTAAGTTTCAATACCTGGGCCGGGCGCAGTGGCTCAAGCCTATAATCCCAACACTTTGGGAGGCCAAGGCAGGCAGATCACCTGAGGTCAGGAGTTCAAGACCAGCCTGGCCAACATGGCAAAAACACTGTCTCTACAAAAAATACAAAAATTAGCTGGGTGTGCTGGCACATGCCTATAATCCCAGCTACTTGGGAGGCCGAGGCAGGAGAGTCACTTAAACCTGGGAGGCAGAGGCTGCAGTGAGCCAAGATCATGCCACTGCATTCCAGCCTGGGGAACACAGCAAAACTCTTTATTAAAAAAAAAAAAAAGAAAGAAAAAAAAAAGTTTTGATGCCTGGATTTTGGAGGGGACACATTCAAACCGTAGCACCATTTTATATTATTTGTGTATTAGGATTAATACCTTACCATCTCTGACAAACCATTCCTAAGAAGGTAGAGGTTTGCGTGTGAGGCTTGAGCCATTATCCTGCACAAATTGTTACTTTCTTAAGATATGATCCAACAGACCTGGAGACCTGAATGCACTTAACACAAATGAAAGTTTCTGCCTCCTCCCTCAGCCCATTTGAGCTTCCATTTCCCTCTGACCCAGTGCTCCTTCTACCCTTTGCAGTCTCAAGATGCTTCTCCCTGGCAGAAAAATCAAAAGCAAAATATGAAAAAGTATAAGCTGGAATTTTCAGAGTAACTGTCCAGAGTGCTTCAAATGGCAGCATTTCCAATCCTGGTTTGTCTCATTTGCTTTATTCAATAAAAGAACAAGAACAAAAGAATACTACTGTGTATGAGCTTTGACATCACCTCTGACCATTTTTACTTTCATGCTGCTAATTTTGCCATTTGACTGTTTCCATTATATGCTATTAACTTCTGTTCAGATGTCACTCATTTAAAAATCTGGGGGCATTTTCCATTGTTGTCCCAGTCAGGCAATTATAACTTAACCTAAAGCCAACCCTGCTCTCAGGTCAGCCTTGGCATAAAATCCCAGTCAAAGAAATAACAATCCATCAGAAAAATGAAAACCATTAAAATCTTTGTGTGTCTCTCAAGAAAATACCACAGAATGAGTAAGCAAAGCTGAAAACAAGATAGAGAATAGAAGTTGATACAGAGTTAGAATTTTCCCTCCAAACACTTAACTATTGACACGTCAATAGTAAGCGTTTTGAACACCAAAGGTTTGGAGGGAAAGAACGGTGTGGTCAGGACCACAGGCCTGGAAGCTGACCCTGGCTGGCAACATTCAAAGTAACAAGACAAAGATCTAGCTGAGGGAGGAGGTTCAGAGGGCCTCAGGATGCTGCCATCCTAATGAAGAACAATCACACGGAGGGTGAAGGCAGTGTTCTAAGAGGATGCACTGCTCTCCTCATAGAACACTGTGTGAAGAATCCCAGCCACCCAAGGTCAGGAGTCACATGAAAGCTGCTTGAAGATGTTCCTTGCAAACCTAGCATCTGAGAATATGGACCCACAAAATACATTCATTAAGGAGAGACCCATTTTACATAATGTACATTTACAAAGCTAATACACTTTTGACATATTTTCACACTTTTATTTCAAAAACATCTTGAATTACATGCAAACTTTCAGGAACTCATCACCAACAAGGTCCATTCATGATGTAGTGGGAAATAACCACCATGTAATGATAGCATAAGCAAATCAAGTTTTAATGAGAGGAAATGGGGAAGTCAGCTGAAGAGAAAACATGCTTCTTTTACAACGCTTCTTTATTT
The DNA here is from genome assembly GCF_002776525.5 of Piliocolobus tephrosceles. Taxonomy (NCBI): domain Eukaryota; kingdom Metazoa; phylum Chordata; class Mammalia; order Primates; family Cercopithecidae; genus Piliocolobus; species Piliocolobus tephrosceles. Next base: position 57,448,029 of record NC_045453.1, on the reverse strand, counting down.
TATTGTCCCCACTCCCAGCCCACCCCCAAGGCCAAGTAAAGAGCTGGGAGTAAAAAGTTAGAGCACTGAAGATAGATTTGGGAGACATCTGGGTTCCTCACCTGCTAATGCAGGATCTAGTTTCTCACAAAGCAGCATCTGCCTGTCCAAGGACTGTGGAAATACAAGTGTATGTTCCTGCATGTGTATCCATGAAGAACAAGTCCCTTTCTCCGGCTCAAGGCCTCTGGAGCCAGGCCCTCCTTCATAGTCCACCACAGTCACCACCATGGAGGTTCTGGAAGCCTCAGGATGCCCCAGGGACTTCCCACCCCCAAGCCAGGTAGTGCCCCAAGCAGAAGTAATAAAACCCTTTTTTCGCTCCTTTGTTTCCCAAGAAATCCGGTAGCTTCTAAGGTTCATGTGCTACAACTCTTTCTATTTTCAATATCCACACACATGCAGGTGTGGTAATGGATCAACTACTGGGAGCAACTGGGGCTTCACCCCACCCAGAACATTCTAGGAGACAGAGGGTGGCAGCACACTTCAGGTCATCCAGCCACAAGAGTGGGGAGTTGGAGCATTTATCCACAGACTCCATCTACCACTGGGGAGAACTGCCCTGGGACCCTGACAGCACACCCTTTGGGGGTGCTCCTGGGGGGAGTACGGCAAGTTCAGATGACGCCGGAAAAAGTCCTCAGGCAGAGAAGAGAGAGGCAGGCATCAGGGTGGGAGGGTGTCAGCATTCTGGAAGCCTTAGTTACACGTGAACTCAGATGGGCCAAGGGGACACAGGACAAGGTACCGACAGCATCTGCCACAACTCTCTTGGGAGGTACACAAAACCACCTGAGTAAACGTTTGTATTATTTCCTGGATATAGGAGCAATACATTTTACATAAAGATGATGATTCTTCACAAATTTAGTCTTAAGTGCAATGCCATTTCAATAAAAAATCCCAACCATAGGTATCATGGAGTTTGACAAGATTACAAAATTAATCTGGAAAGAAAGAAACAAGAATATCGGGCTGGGCACAGTGGCTCATGCCTGTAATCCTAGCACTTTGGGAGGCCGGGAAGGCAGATCACTTGAGGTCAGGAGTTCGAGACCAGCCTGGGCACTATGGTGAAACCCAGTTTCTACTAAAAATACAAAAATTAGCTGGGCATAGTGGTGCATGCCTGCCGTCCCAGCTAATTGGGAGGCTAAGGCAGAAGAATCGCTTGAACCCAGGAGGTGGAGGTTGCAGTGAGATTGTGCCATTGCACTCCAGCCTGGGTGACAGAGCGAGACTCCATCTAAGAAAACAAAAAAGTCAGAAAATATTCTGAAACAAAGAGAAAGTAATGGGCGATATGAGTCCTACCAGGCATTGAAGTGCATTATCAAGCTTTTTCCTACCTCATGGGTCTAATAAAGCATGAAAGGAAAAGCCTCTCCCCATGTGGTATCCCCTCCCTTGGTTGTATCAATGTGAATCACACTGATATGCCTTATGCAGAACCTACATAAAAAGAAACCTTTTAGGCACACGCCGAGGAAGGGGCTGAATGAGGGTAGCTGCTGATCGTTCACTGGTAATGGGGACGAGAAAATTACCATTGCCTCAGGAACTGCCAGTAAAGACACAGGAAGGTTCTGGTTCGCAGAAAAACAAAGTCAGAAGCCAAGCCCAGGGTGGAAACAAAGAAGATCAGAAAAAAATCAGACCATTTCATAAAAGCTATGATGCAGAGGAAGTCCAGTGGAGGAGGGCCCAAGTGTAGTACAAGTTTCCAGGTGACACTGAAATTATATCGGGTAACTGAGACACCTCACACCTGCCTAGACAGTTAGACATGGCTAGAAAGAGAAAAGGAAATTTTTTTAGACACCAAGGAGAAAATAGGAAGAAGAGCAATATGAGTGGATGGGAGAGGTAGCCCCATATACCATTTAACTGATTTTCCAGGCAAAGCACTCAGGGTCATCTCCCAAGGAATTTATAGTCTAGTTAAAGACGAACAGGGCTCTAAATAATATTTTTTTTGAGATGGAGTCTTGCTCTGTCGCCCAGGCTGGAGTGCAGTGGCACAGTGTTGGCTCACTGCAACCTCTGCCTCCTGGGTTCAAGTGATTCTCCTGCCTCAGCCTCCCAAGCAGCTGGGATTACAGGTGCGTACCACCACGCCCAGCTAATTTTTGTATTTTTAGTAGAGACGAGGTTTCACCATGTTGGCCAGGCTGGTCTCAAACTCTTGACCTCAGGTGATCCACCCGCTTCAGCCTCCCAAAGTGCTGGGATTATAGGCGTGAGCCACTGCACCCGGCCAATAATAAATTTTTAAATAATAAAGCAGTTTAGAATGGGACTGGATGATACAAGCCAGTAGCTACTGGAGCTAGAAGGAAGGCAGCTGACTTCTGATGAGAATATATGGAAGGATTTCAGAGAAAAGGACGCCTCAGAGCCAGAACTCCACAGAAGAGAAGTAGGGTCAAGAAAATCAGGGCTGAGAGAACTACTTAAGTGGACCTTCAGCAAGGCAATTAAAGGAGGACAAGCGGTCCTGCAGCACTTCCGCCCAGGAAGATGCAAAGAGAAAGAGAGAGAAAGAGGCATCATTAGAAATGTTTCACAGAAACCTCGACCGTAAACTTGAACTGCAGACATTGAAATCTATCCATTAAGGAAGCACTGAATGCTTTTAAAGGGAGGGGTGACAGGAACCACTCTGTGCAGCAACAGTGCAACAGCTTCTCCTTAAATTCATGATTCACATCTTTAGAGAAAACATTCCTCACGCCTAAGAGAAGACCACACAAACAGGCTAGGTGTTTTCTTCCTCTGTCTGAAGTGCTATGCCATGTGATGCCTCAAATTGCTACAGCTGTCATCACCAGCTTGGGTAGGGCAGAGTGGAAAGAGGGAAGAAACGAGGTCTGTGAGGACATAAATATGCCACTGAATGTACTCCGACCCTAAGAGGACCCTCCAGTATTGGAGTTCGAAACACCCTCTCTAACATCCACCCTCTCCTCCAGCTCCTGCCCACTCCTCTGCTCCCCACAAGGTAAAACTCAGAAGTGTCGTCGCTACTCCCTCACCTTCCATTCCCTCCTCAATTTGCTTCTGCTCCCACCAGTCCATTGAAACTGCTCTCCTCAAGTGCCCAAAAACCTCCATGTCACCAAATCCAGTGAGCACTCCCCTGTCTTCACATGACTTGGCCTCTCAATAGCTGGCTCTGCCTTCTCAAAATACCCTCCTCTCAGCTTCCAAGACCCTCCTACTTCACTGGCTGTCCCTTCTCAGTCTCTTCCTCTGGTTCAAAGTGTGGTCGCTGGACCAGCAGCATCAGCATCAGCATCACCTAGGAACTTGTTAGAAATGCAGGTTCCTGGACCCCATCCCAGACCTGCTGAATCAAATCTCTGGGCGGGGAGGGGCGAGGCAGCAATCTGTTTCAGCCAAGCCTTCCAGGTGATGCACACTAGAGACTGAGGAGGACTAATCCGAAACTGTTGGCATTCCTCATGATGAAGTCCTGCTTCCTTTCTTTTCTCTGGCTACATTTTATCCCATGATGATGTCATCTAAGCCCGTGACTGGAAATCATCTATATGCTGACAACTTCTAAATGTGTATCTTCAGCACCCACCTGGGGATTACACAGCATCTCAATTCAACACGTCCAAATGGAAGGAACTCCAGATGTTCCCTCTAAAATCTGGTCGCCATCCATTTTTTTCCATTTAAGAAAACAGCTCCACCATTCCCCCAGTTGTTTATTAAAAAACTTAAGTCATCCATGAGTCCTCCTTTTCCCCAACTCCTTACCTCATTAGCAATAGCACATCTAGTGGGTCTATCTCTAAATTGTCATGAATCTGTCCTCTATTACCACTATAGGCCAAGCCACAATTTTCTCTCCCCAGTCCACTGCAAAAGTCTCCACCCAGGTACTGCTCATGCCCACAAAACAACCAGAGTGGACTTTTAAGAAGGTAAATCAGGCTAAGCATGGTGGCTCACGCCTGTGATCCCAGCACTTTGGGAGGCTGAGATAACCGGATTGCTTGAGCTCAGGAGTTTGAGACCAACCTGGACAACATAGCAGGACCCTGTCTCTAAAACAAATACAAAAATTAGCCAGGCATGGTGGCTCACGCCTGTGGTCCCAGCTACTAGGGAGGCTGAGGTAAGAGGATAGCTTAAGCCCACGAGGCAGAGGTTGTAGTGAGCTGAGATCATCCCACGGCACTCCAGCCTGGGCAACAGAGTAAGACCCTGTCTAAAAAAAAAAGAAGAAGGTAAATCATGTCGCATCATTCCCCTTCTTAAATCTTCAAGGGCTTCCTATCATATTATTAAAACCCAAACATCTGTCATGGGCTGTCAGGCCCTATGGTCACTTTCTGTATGGCTTCCTATATCCTCTCTGAGGTCTGAGGTCAGAGACTATAACTATTTAATTCACACTAGGTGCTCAATAAAGTGGAGGAAATAATTCTTCTGTTGCGATAAGATGAATTCAGAGTCTAACTTCTTTAGCTTCTCGTTACTTGCTGAGGAGGATCTATATGATGTGGACAAATCACTTTCAGCCAGGACACAGGAGATGGGAAAGGAGACTTCCAAAGAGTGATTTGATGGTGCTGTGAACCTCAGCACAATAGGGCTCCGTGCGCAAACACAATAGGGTTTGACCTCCAAGGACAAACCCTACACCCCACTCCCCACTCAGTCCGGAAAATGACCTTCACTGTTTATAGTGAGATATGGGTGGTTGTGGTCATGGGAGAGGCAATGGGAGTGAGTCTGGAATGAGAAATTATGCAGGGCCATTTGAATAGCCACTTCCTGTGGGTTGTCCACCCTTGGAGTGGTTCATGAGGTCAATGAAAACTCCTAAGAATCCATAGGCCAGACCATCAACCCCATTGTGGCAGCTTTTTAAAATGGCAACAAGGTCTTTGATATTCCTCCCGTTGAGGAGTGGGCTCTGTGTCCTCTGTCCTTGAATCTGGGGGCTATAAGACTTTTTTTGTTGTTGTTTTTGAGACAGAGTCTCGCTCTGTTGCCCAGGCTGAAGTGCAATGGTGCCATCTTGGCTCACTGCAACCTCCGCCTCCCAGGTTCAAGCGATTCTTCTGCCTCAGCCTCCTGAGTAGCTGGGATTACAGGCGCACACCACCATGCCTGGCTAATTTTTGTATTTTTAATAGAGGCGGGGTTTCACCATGTTGCCCAGGCTGATCTTGAACTCCTGACCTCAGGTGATCCACCAACCTTGGCCTCCCAAAGTGCTGGGATTGCAGGCGTGAGCCACTGCGCCCAGCAAGGGGGCTATATAACTATTATGTCAACAGCATACAGTGGAAGTGACGCTACATGACTTCCGAGCCCCGCTGGGAAGTGGCATTGCAGCTTCTTGTTTGCTGAAACTGTCACACTTGGAGTCCTGAGCCACCATGTAAGAAGTCCATCTAAGCCGAGACCACCAGGCCATGAGGAAACCAGGCAACACAGACAAGCCACAGGCAGGCACCACAGTCAGCACGTCTGATCTTCAAGTCCTCCCAGCCCAGGTGCCACTCAGGCAAGTGCATACGCTTCAGATGACTGCAACTCCCAGCTGTCAAGGCACCCCTAGACTTAGAGTCTTCTCAACTGACACCCCAAACATAATGGGGCAGAATCAAGTTCCCACTGTGCCTGTCTAGCTCCCTGGCTTAAACAATCCATTGGCATAATAAAATGGTAGCTGGTTTAAACCACCTAAGTTGTGGGGTATTTGCAGCACATCAGTAATAACCAGAATAAGTCATAAGGCAATCCCCTTTGGTTCCCTAATTCTTCCCCTCCAAGAAATCCCAGGCCATTTGAGCCCTTTCCTGATAGGAGGAAAGCAGTCCACCAGAACATACGATTCTTTTGAGGAAAAGATGGGTTTTAGCGTCTTGGAATCAAGCTTCAGGTAGAATCTGCCTTCTACCAGTGGGCAGCCAGCCCCTTGCCTAGGCTGATCTGGTCACCCACTTCCAGCCCCACCCCAGCTCCGTCCTCCCATCCGATTCTGTCCTCCCTGCAGCCCCTGAGCCTCTAGGAGACTCAAAGAGATGCTGTGCTGCCTGCCAAGTTCATCTCCCAGTGAGCCATCTCTGAGGAAAGGAGGTAAGGCTCTGAATGCGATGTCAACCTAAGCATTACATAAGACTGATAGGTTGTAAAATGGCCTCGCTGCCTAGTGCTCATTTTAACTGGCCACAATCCAGTCCTCCCTGTTGCACTGAGTCAGCTCCCTCCAAAGGCAGCACTTTCCAGGCCTCCCGTTGCCCTTTCCCAGCAGACCTTTCAAGTGCTCACCCACACTCACATAAACATGGCCCAGGCACTGTTTACAGCAGCTCTCCTCTGTGCATTCTCCTGGCTTCTCCTGTTTCTCACCATTTGTACCTCCTCCCCTGCAACTTGAGTGACAGTGATTGGTCCTGAGATGCAAATATTTAATGCAAATACGTTTACAATGGAGCAATGGAGCCTCAGCTTTTTTTTTTTTTTTTAAGAGAGAGTGAGACAGGGTCTTGGTCTGTAGCCCCGTGGCCCAGGCTGGAGTGCAGTGGCACGATTACAGCTCACTGCAGCCTCTACCTCCTGGGCTCAAGCAACCTTCCCACCTCAGCCTCCCCAGTAGCTGATACTACAGGCCTGTGCCACTGTTCAGAGCTAATTTTTAAAATTTTTTTGTAGAAATGGGGTCTCACTATGTTGCCCACTTTGGTCTTAAACTCCTGAGCTCAAGCGATCTTCCTGCGTTGGCCTCTCAAAGTGCTGGGATTACAGGCCTGAGCCACTGCACCTGGCTGTCAACATTCTTAAATCTCTTTCCTTACATGCCTCCTAAACCTCTCACCCAAAAGAGGAGACTACATGTCCTATTTTTCCCAGGGCAGGCCTAGTTTATGCCCATTTCACTCTTAAAAGTGTCCAATTTGGGTTATAATTTATAAAATCCCCCTCCCTCTAACTCCTGTTCTTCTATCACTTCATCGCTCGCCCTCCTTTAAAATGAGACAAACCTTTCTCTAAGTTGTCAGCAGGAATCCTGGGCAAGAACACACCACCCTGTTTCATAGAAGATATCTCAGGTAATGTGCAAAGAGGGGTTTTTAAACAGAGTGCATTTTTCTCATTTGTTAATATCACCACCTAAATAACCTCTTGCCTAGAATAAGGAGTAGAAAGTGAATGAACGAAGGAACAGGTGATGGTCAGTGTCCTTTCTACGCCTCAAAATTAAAGAGTTTATAGGAAAATTCATAAATATTAATCTCAATCCAGAGTAAGCAAAATTTTTGTTTTCCTCTTTAGAAATTTCTGGTTGCAAAAGTTCCAGAAATTTCTTCCTCATTCCCGAGACTTTCATTTTCTCGAGTTCTCTATTATGTAACGGGGAGCTGGAGCTTTGGGCCGAATTTCCAATTAAAGATGATTTTTACAGTCAATGAGCCACGTCAGGGAGCGATGGCACCCGCAGGCGGTATCAACTGATGCAAGTGTTCAAGCGAATCTCAACTCGTTTTTTTCTGGTGACTCATTCCCGGCCCTGCTTGGCAGCGCTGCACCCTTTAACTTAAACCTCTGCCGGCCGCCCGCCGTGGGCACCGAGTGTGCGCCGGGCCGCGCTACAATTGGTCCCCGCGCCGACCTCCGCCCGCGAGCGCCGCCGCCTCCCTTCCCCGCCCCGCGTCCCTCCCCCTCGGCTCCGAGCGTCGCCTGCCCTCCGCGCCAGTCGCTGACAGCCGCGGCGCCGCGAGCTTCTCCTCTCCTCACGACCGAGGCAGGTAAATACCCGGGGTGGGGGAAACTCGGGCGGGGGCAGGGGAGCTGCGGGGGCCGAGTGAGGACCCCGGGCCTCGGGTCCCAGGCACAAGGATGCCCGGCCGGGCAGGGTCCGAACCCCAGTGAGGAGGGGCCGGGGGCTACCCCGCGGGCGCGTGACGCGTCTCGGGCCTGCCCGGGTGCGCTGGTCTCGGCTTGGGTGAGGCGGCTCGGCTTCACTTTTCAGGTTAGGAAAGCTCCCTTTACTCCGCGTGGGGGCCGGGGGAGCTGGCGGAGCCCGGGTAGGGAAGTCTGTGGCGCCGGGGTGTCTCAGCCCCCTTGCACCCCGCGTGGGTCCGGCCCAGCGGGCGATCGTCGGCGGCCAGGGAACTCCGGGAGGGCGGCCAGCGGGCTCCGCAGGGCGCGGGGCGAGGAGGGGCGCCTGGGGGCCGCGGGGCTCGCGCTCTCCGCCCGTTGGCCGCCCCTCGGAGGCCGGGATCGTGGCCCGGGACGCCCCTCGGCAAGGCCTGGCGCTTCCGCGATGCCCAGAGGGTGCTTGGGGGGATGGAAAGAGGGACGCCCGCCGGGGGAGTTCCGGGGCGCCTCGGTCCCTCCCGCCGCAGCCGCAGCGCTCCTACCGGGAGGCGGCCCCGCCCTTCATCCTCGCGACCGGAGCTTCTCCGAGGGAGGCCGCAGCCGTGCGGCCGTCGCCACCGCCGCCACCGCCTGAGGAAGGGGCCCACGCGGGCGGGCGGGGGCGGGGCCTCGGGCCTCAGCGGGGGCGGGGTCCAGGGAGGCCCCACCCTCTGTTCGCCCCTGGCGGGGAGAGAGGAGCTGCAGGTCTGCGGCCTGGCCCCAGGTGCGACGGCGGACCCCAGCTTGACCAGTCGTATTCCTCCCAGACCCCTGGAGGGAGAACACTGGTCATGGGGGGCTCCAAGGAACAACCAGCCTCGAATGACGACCCTTGGGTCATCGGCCTCCCCACCTGTGCAGCAGGCGCCTTCGCGTTTCGTTATTAAACAATGGGGAGAAATCCATGTTTACTGTACTTTTTAAGGAATTTTTTGCTCTTCTCTTTGTAGTGGCTGTAGGAAATAGATTTTTTTTTTAACCTCGTAATTCCACCACCGTCACATCCATCTTCGCCATCGCAAAGCCACAGCTCCCTGTTTTTGTTTCCTAGCCTCCAGATTCTCACACAACACAGTGCAGTTTCACTGCCATAATGCTGAGAATCTTCATGGCTGCGTTATTTTCTTGTTCTTAGATCATCACGGTTTAATTAGTAGTTCCCCATAGGCAGAACATTTGAGATGTTTCCCGTTTCCTTAGGAAAAACTTCTGGTAGAAAAGGATTAAGGATTTTTACAAATATAATTGTCAAAAACATAAGACCAGGAAATTGGGTGAATATGTTAAACCTCTGAAAAAATCAACGACGCTCTTAGATTTGTAGAAGAGAGGAAAAAATCACCAGTGGAAAGAAGCAATTTTACTTACACGAGCACTGAGAAGGTCTTACAGTGAAAAAAAGCTAACCAGTAAGGGGAAAAGCAGGCAGAGAGAGGTAGGATGTGATTTGTATGTTATTTGTATCTAACACAAATCTTCCACACTGAAAGGAAAATATTAAGATTATAATAGATAAATGACAAAATGATGAATAATTTACACAATAAAATGCAAATTAGAGCATGTTTGGGTTATCATTTTACATTTATTAAAATAACAAAAATAATTAATAGTAACAGCAACCCTTACTGGAAGGTTGCCCAAAACTTGGCATTTTCAAGTGTCCGGGGAGGTGGCAGGGCTTTGAGGTCACAAAGATGGTTCTACAGTCAATTTTGTGACTTTGGACAGGCTACCTAATTTCCTGATCCTCCTTTTGACCATTCATAGAATGGAGAAAATGATAGCTACTTTCTGCGTCTGTATGTATGCATTATTTGGGGCATTTTGAACCAGTACAAACCTTTTGTAAAGCAATCTGGTGATGCATTAAGAAGTTGGAAGCTGTGACCTAGAAACCCCACTCCTGAGAATTTACCTGCAATGGAAGAAACAAACAAAAAAAAACAGGCACATATTCCCAGCAGAATGATCTAAAATTAGAACAGCTGGAAAACAGTCTAAATGTATAACACCAGGGCAGTAGCTAAGAAAATTATGACAGATAAACTGAAATAAACATTACGTAACCATCAAAAATCATGATTTTGGAGCCTGTGATATGTGGGGAAAAACTGGTAAGTAAAAAAGTGGGTTACTAAACTGCACCTGCTTACTCTAACATGAATGCATATGTGAAAAATCTGAAAGAAAAAGCACAGAAAATGGACGTTTTCATTGAAATTATAGGTGATCTTAATTTTCTTTTGGTGAATATATTGCTGTCACTAAATAAGGACATTTAAAAAATAGTTCAACAGGTTTTAATTTTTTAAATGAAATGGACCCACAGTTTTCTGTAAGAGAGAGATTGTTATATTTGCTACTTAGAATAAAAGATTTTTAGCTAACCTTGTTTCCTTTTTCAAATATTGTTCCATTTTTTTAGTTGATTAATGATTTAGTAATTTGTATATTGGTTTTTTTTTTAAGAATCAGTTCTTAGATTCATTTATCAATTCTAGTTTTTTGCTGTCGTTGTTTTTAAGGACTCCTGAATATTTTTCAAAACTGAACAATTTCAGCCATGTCTAAGCTTTCTGTCTTCCTGGAGGCACAAATCTAGTTTAGCTGAGCCACACAGATTGTACATATCCTGCAGAACCTCTGTGGTCTTAGGAAACACAGGTTGAAAGTCACCAACTGTCACAGAAAATGAGGGTCAGGAAAGGCTGTGATCACAGGCTCTTGATCCAGAGGCCACTTGGGTCCATCTGTGTAACTCACACCTCACTGCATCATTATTTCTTGTAAAATCAGTTTAATTTTGCAGAGAAATGGCCACAGATTTTTAGAATTATTCTGAATTATGTAAGGGAGCAGCCATTTTTAAAATAATATCATGAAATAACAATAATGACATAACAGAAGTTTCTGCACCACGTTGACCCTGAACATGGCTCTCAACCAACTGGCCAAACCAAGGTAAAAGATTCTCTAAACTTCAGTTTTAACTTACTTTGTCCATTCTCCCTTTTCAGATCTTATTTCTTCTTCCAAGGCAACTATATCCGCTGTGAACTGCTGCATATTAAACATTCAAAACATGTCTATATCTAACCCAGTGATGGCTACAGCATTATAAAATAAGTGAATTGTGTGTGCAGCAATTCTCACGGCTGGGAGAATTTTTTTTCTCAATGTGCTAACCAGTCCTTTTTCTCCAACTGCATTCTACTTAAACTGTTAAAGTATTGTGTGATCACTTTAAGGGAAGTAACCCTTCAATGAAAAGCATTATAAATGTTGAAGATTAGACCCCTGAGACCTAGCACTGAAGCCTGATCGCGGGTGCCAATTCCCTGAGAAGCTTTTATAGATTCCCAAAGCCTGTCTCCCATCGCTAGGCACTCTCTGACTGGCTTGTGATGGGTTCCAGCAATGTTGTTTTTTAAAAGCTCCTCAGGTAATTTTGATGATGGACCAGGTTGGGGACCATTTGCTCTATTCAGTTTGTGGCCTCTGGGTGCCAGTGAGAAACCGCTACCCCCAATTTTTGTGCAAAATTTTTTTTCAGCTTACATCAAGTTCTTTATGGACCTCAAAAAAATTAAAATATAACAAGGGAATTTACTTAGCTCAGAAAAGACAAGGGACACTATGGGGTGAAGGTGGGGGACTGTTGGACATTTGCCCCTTCCCAATGTAACTAATTAAGCTTCAAGTTGTAATGTGTTATATGGGCTGGAAGGCTTTGGTGGCTATATTTGGATCTCAGCTGCAACACCTTGGACTGTTACAACCTTGGGATAAGTTCTTACCAGCTCTGACTCTCACTCCCCATCTATAAATGGGAATAAGATGAATGGGGTAATTTATGGATTTTTTTGTACCGTCTCTCTAGTTCCATTGTTTTGCCATTCTGTTCATGCATCAATGCCATGTGATCTTATTGTAGCTTTGCACTCTGACACCTGGCAGGTCAAGTGCACCCTGGATTATCTTCTCATTAAAAGTTTTCTTCAGTCTTTTAAGTTTTGAGTATAATTTCATAATGTCTTTTAAAATCCCTTTTGAATTCTCTTTCAAATTTATTTATTTTTTAATTTGACAGATAAGATTATATGTACTGTGTACAAAATTAGAAAGAGAGCTTTTCCTCTGAGATCCGAAACAAGACAAGAATGCTCACACGCACCAGTTCTATTCAACATATCGTACTGGAAGTTCTAGCCAGGACTGTTAGACAAGAGAAGGAAATAAAGAACATCCAAATTTGAAAGGAAAAAGTTAAATTGCTCCTATTTGGAGATGACATGATTTTATACTTATAAAACCATAAAGACTCCACCAGAAAACCATTAGAACTAATAAATTTAGTAAAGTTGCAGGATACAAAATTAACATACAAAATTCAGTAGTGTTTCTATATGCCAATAGTGGACTATCTGGAAAGAAATAAAAATAAAGTTCCATTTACAACAGCTACAAAATAAAATATTTCAGAATAAATTTAGCCAAGAAAGTGAAAGATCTCTACACTGAAAACTATAAAACACCGATGAAAGAAATTGAAGGAGACACAAATAGAAAGATAGAATGTGCTCATGGGGGAATAATTAATATTGTTAAAATGTCCATACTACCCAAAGTGGTCTACAGATTCAATAGAATGCCTATCAGAATACCAATGACATTCTTCACAGAAATAGAAAAAACAATCCTAAATTCAGTGAAGGTGGCATCCTTGCCTCATTTCAGATCTAAGAGGAAAAGCTCTCAATTTTTCACCATTAAGTATGATGTTAGCTGTGACCTTGTCATATGTGGCCTTTATTGTGTTTAGGAACAATCCTTCTATACCTAATTCATTGAGAGTTTTTATCATGAAAGAATGTGAATTCTGTCACACGCTTTTTCTGCATCTATTGAAATGATAGTATATCTCATTCTGTTACTGTGATGTATCATACTTATTGATTTGTGTATGTTGAACCATCCTTGCATCCCTGGGATGAGTCCCATTTTATCATAGTAAATGATCTTTTTAATGAGCTGTTGAATTTGCTTTGCTAGAATTTTGTTAAGAATTTTTGCACCTATGTTCATCAGGGATATAGGCCTATACTATCATTTTCGTGTATATTTTTGTGGGACTTTGACATCAGGATAATGCTGGTTTCTCCTGTTATTAATTTCTAGTTTTATACCATCATGCTTAGAAAAGAAACTTGATACGATTTCAGTCTAATTAAGTTTGTTAAGACTTGTTTTATGGCCTAACATATGATCTATCCTGGAGAATGCTCCATGTGCTGTTGAGAAGAATGTGTGTTCTGCAGCTGTTGGATGGAATGTCCTGTATTTGTCTGTTTAGATGCATTTGGTTTAAGTGAAGTGTAAGTCTGATGCTTCCTTATTTATTTTCTTTCTAAATCACGTGTCTAAAAATCTAAGAGATCCAAAGCAAACAAGGGGTTATAAAATTACCTTTGAATGCTGACTGAAATTGTGTTTACTTTATGGATTATTTGCTGGTGACTTGGTATCTTTCAATACTGGTTTCCAGAACAAAAAAAAGTTGTATGTCTTTCTCTTTTTCCAGTCTTCTTTTATGTCTCAGTAAAATTTTGTAGCTTTCCTGCTATTTATTTTCAGGTTAAATCCTAGATATTTTCAATTTTTACTGCCATTGTGGATGAATATTTTTCTCCATGAAATGTTTAACTACAACTCATTTAGGGACTCACTGAGTTTTGATTTGTTGATTTGAAAAACTGCCACCCTGTTAAGCTCACATATTTATTCTAAGACATTTTTTGAGATTTTCCTGAATTTTCAAAGTAAAAAAATTATACCTAGATGAATTTATAGAACAACCTAATAGCATAAAAGCAATAGATTATTGTTCACCACATTAATGGGAATGCCTTTCCTCTTAAAATTATGATATTTTGGGCTTTGTGTTTGTGACAGCATTTCTTTATGATGGAAAGAGACTATCCTTCCAGTTCTATAGAAACATTTTTAAAATAGCTTAAATTTTCAAAAATTTAGGAATGATACTGATTTTCATTGAAAACTTTTCAACATCTGAAGAAAATCCTTTTTTCTTCCTAACCTATTAATAGAGTTCCTGATTTTCAACCAGTCTTGTATTCCTAAAATAATCCATATTGGTCATAATGTATTCTTTTTTTACTAAACTGTTAAAGTAAGTTGGGTGCTATTTTTTTGGATTTTGGCACCTGTGTGAGAGGAGGGTACCATGGCAGGGTGGCTAAGTGTGCCCACCTGCATACTAGCATTTGAATCTTGGCCCTTTATCCCATGGGCTCTAAATACTGCATCTCAGGTGAAGATGCCCAAATGTTTATCTCTACTGAGTTACAGATTCCTATAACAATTGCCTGAATTGATACTCCCACTTGGATGTCTCATATATGTGGCAAAGTTTACATGTCCATACTGAAACTCTTGGTTTTCTTTCCCAAGCATGACCCTCCACCAGTTTGTCCTATTTCAGTAGATGGCATCACCGCCATCTCCCTGGTTATGGAGGCCCCAGACCCGGGCAACTGTCACTCCTCCATCCACTCAACCAGCAAGTCTTACTGGCTCTTTCTGTAAAGTAGGTCTCATTTATTCACAGCCTGCCAGCTGCATGGACTCCATCCCAGGCCACGCCACCATCTTCCTGCAGTAGTTTCTTAACTGGCCTCTCCATTCCCTTTCTTGTCCCACTAAATTTTCTTCTATTTAAGAAAAAATGTTTTGTAGACATGGGTTTTCGCCTTGTTGCCCAGGCTGGTCTCGAACTCCCAGGCTCAAGCAATCCTCCTGTCTGAGCTTCCCAAAGTGCTGGGATTATAGGCCTGAGGTGAGCTTTAAAAAAAACAATTTTATGATGTTACTGTCCTACTAAGACCCTTTAATGGCTCCCCACTGCTTTCAGAAGAAGATAGACATTTCTCTCTGTGGCCCATGAGGCCCTCATGATCTGACCCTCACCACCTCCCTAGTCTCAGCAGTCCACCTGCCGCTGTCTCATGGGGCTCCACAGATTTGATCTCCTTTTTGGTTCTTAAGCCCGCCAAGCTAAGTATCTTATTCCAAACTCTGTCCTCAGCCCCTAGCACAATTCTTGACCCTTAGAATTCTGACACTTAAAGTATGTGTTAAGCTAATCAGTAAATTATTGTGCCAGGCATGGTGGCACAATAATGTGTTGTGGGTCACCTATATATAGCTGTGGCTCACACTTATAATCCCAGCACTTTGGGAGGCTGAGGCATACAGACTGGTTGAACCCAGGAGTTCGAGACCAGCCTGGGCAACATGGCGAGACCCCATCACTACTAAAAATACAAAAAAATAACTGAGCTTGGTGGCACATACCTGTGGTCCCAGCTACTCAGGAGGTTCACTTGAGCCCATTGGGTGGAGGTTGCAGAAAGCTGAGATCATGCCACTATACTTTGGCCTGGGTGAGCCCCTGTCTAAAAAAAAAAAAAAAGGTTATGGTACTGTAAGTGTTATATTACAGGGTATAATTTTTGACAGCTTTTTTTCTCCATTTCTTCTATGGTTAATGGTCAGTTCTAGTCTTCTATTTTTTTTTTAAGCTGACACATACTGATTGGGCATGGTGACTCACACCTGTAATCTCAGCACTTTGGGAGGCCAAGGCGGGAAGATCTCTTGAGCCCAGAAGTTTGAGACAAGCCTGGGCAACATAGCAAGACCCCATCTCTACCAGAAAAGAAACAACAACAACAAAAAGAAACTGGCACATACTAGTTATTCCATAAATATTTGTTAAATGAATTAATTCTAAAGTTGATTTTTATAATTTATATCTTAACAGAAAGACAATCCATTTCGGAAATATTTTTATTCATTAAGGAAAGTTGTATATAGTAATTTATTATCCTTTTAAAGCATTCTCTAAGGCTATTTCCCCTTATAGAGATGTTTTCTAGTGGTGTGTGTGTGTGTGTTGCATTTTCAAATAACTCTTAATTTTATTTAGAAATTCCACATTTTTCTGGGTTTTATTTATTAAATTCGATTTTCATCTCTATTATTAATTTATAACTATGACAGTTTATTTTGAAGTTTTCTGTTTTCTTCTTTTTGAGTTGAATAATCATTTACTTTATTTCACTTCTTCTATTCAGTTGTATTATCCACGTTCCTCTGATAGCCATGTAGGTTCCAAATCCTCACATTTTTCAACTTCCTTAAAAAAATTTTTTTGTGCTATCCTGATAAGCATGAATGTTGTATCATTTTTGTTTCATTTTTATTATATTCTTAATGATTTTGATTATCTTTTTCTATCCTTTTAGGTTTCTCTCTTAGGTAAATTATCAGTTATATCTTTTGGCCATTTTTTCTGTTGGAATTACTGTCTCTTACTGCTCTGTTAGAATTCCTTGCAAGTTCTAGAAATGAATCCTCTGTTGATTTTAAGTCCCTTTTACCATTGTGTATTCTTTCTATTAACTTTGTCCAGAGTCAGCTTTATCGTGTTGAATAAGAATCTTTAAATTTTAATTTTTTTTCATTTTTAAGTTCAAGGGCACAAGTGCAGGTTTGTTACATAGGTAAACTTGTGTCATGGGGGTTTGTCATACAGATAATTTCATCACTCAGGTACTAAGCCTAGTACCCATTAGTTATTTTTCCTGATCCTCTCCCTCCCCCAACCCTCCGATAGGCCTTGGTGTGTGTTGTTCCTCTCCATGTGTCCATGTGTTCTCATCATTTAGCTCCCACTTATAAATGAGAACATGTAGAATTTGGTTTTCTGTTCCTGTGTCAGTTTGCTAAGGATAACGGCTTCCAGTTCCATCCACATCCCTGCAAAGAACATGATCTCATTCTCTTCTGGGGCTGCATAGTATTCGATGGCATATATGTACCACATTTTCATTATCCAGTCTATCATTGATGGGCATTTAGGTTGATTCCACGTCTTTGCTATTGTGGATAGTGTTGCAATGAACATATACATGTATGTGTCTTTGTAATAGAATGATTTATATTCCTTTGGGTATATACCTAGTAATGGGATTGCTGGGTCGAATGGTATTTCCGTCTTTAGGTTTTTGAGGATGTAATCAAATTCATCAATTATTTGCCTTATGGTTTGTGCTTTTTGTTTAAAAAGTTCTTCCCCCATTCGTCCTTCAGGTCACAAAGATATTTGCCAATATTTTCCTCTTCTAGCGCCATACTTGTACCTTTCACATGTAAGTCTTGGATCCATCTAGAGTTCACTTTTGTATGTATTAGGGATCTAGTTTTCTTTTTCTTGTTTCCCAGAAGCATGAAACCTTCCTTCTTTATTGATTTGTGGTGCCCACGTCAGCACACATCAAGTCCCTGCTAAAGTGTATCTACGTGGGTTTCTCTCTCAACTTGCTTTTCTGTTTCCTTTGGTCTCTCCATCTATTCCTGAGTTTTACCGTCCAGTCTTCATCACTGTGGTTTTGTAGTGATTTCGTGTCTGCTTTGGCAGATTCCCTCCTCTTTACACCTTTTTTGTTTTAAGTTGACCTTGTTATTCATGGACATTTTCTTCCCCATATAAGTTTACTGAACTTCTCAAAAAATCCACCTGGAATTTTAACTGGCATTTTACGGAAACTACCAGTACAGGCCGGGCATGGTGGCTCAGGCCTGTAATCCCAGCACTTTGGGAGGCCGAGGCGGGCGGATCACCTGAGGTTGGGAGTTCAAGACCAGCCTGACCAACATGGAGAAACCCTGTCTCTACTAAAAATAGAAAATGAGCCGGGTGTGGTAGCACATGCCTGTAATCCCAGCTACTAGGGAGGCTGAGGCAGGAGAATCACTTGAACCCAGGAGGCGGAGGTTGCAGTGAGCTGAGATCATGCCATTGCACTCCCACCTGGGCAACCAGAACAAAACTCCATCTCAAAAAAAAAAAAAAAAATGAAACTACCAGTACATTTGAGGATAATGAACATCTTTATAATACTGAGTTATTACAATCAAGACCATGGAATGCCTCTCCATTTTTTCAGATCATCTTCTATGTTCTCTATATTAGAGTTAAAATTTTTCGCTCATCGGAAGTCTTTTCTTAGTTGTCAGTTCCTAGACACTTTACAGTTTGGTTGACTTTGAATATCTGTATTTTCTTCTGGTCAGTTATTAGTAGTATAGAGGAATGCTGTTGATTTTTGTAGGCTGACCTTCAGTCCCGTAACCTTGCACTCTAGCGTTGGTTCTCATGTTACCCCTGTTATTCTGTTGGATTTTCTATGGACATGATCACACTAATTGCAAATACTGTCAGCCAGAGCACTTTTCTTGCCATTCTTACACCTGTTACTTCTTTGCATATGGCCTTGGGCAGCACCTTGAGTCCCATGACAATGGATGTCCCTGTTGTGTTTCTGAGCGTATTCTTAGTGTTCTTCTTAGTAATAAACAGGTATTGACCATTACCATATACTTAATAGGATATCTTGAAATATGCCAGAGGACTAGGCCACTACCTGACTCGTGACAGAGAGTATCTTAGATGAATAGGCCTCCAGACATGCCAGTGTCCTTTCTCACCACCCATCTCCACTCCAGAGTTGTCTGGCCCCATCCACCTTCTGCGCCTGGTTCTTCTCCTCTGAGCTTCTCTCACTATGCCATGTCCTCGCCTGTTCGGGTGTATCTAAGAGCTCATAGATCCTTAACTCTTACAGCTTTAAATGAGGCACATTCAAAGCCCGACTCAGTGTCATTCCCTGCAGTCTCCTCTTTCTCCCATCTTGCCCATTTCAGGTAATATCTCCAGCCAGCCAGAGTCTACTGCAGTAGCTGGCACATAAAATAAATACTTGTTTAACTGAATTAAAAATATTAGCTGGCCATTGTCAAAAATACTATTTTGTACATTTATAAATATGGTTCTCTTTGTGTGTCCATTATAAATATTTAATATTTAGTTTGATTATTCCTTATGCTTTATAACGTGTGTTTTCCCACTCATTCATTTGTCTAGCATTTATTTTGCAAGTCTATGGGTCAAGTGCTGTGTCTAGGAACATTGCTGTGAACAAAACCAAACCCTGCCCTCAAGGAGCCTGCACTCCTGTGGAGAATATGAATAATAAGCACACAATAAATAACATAATATCTCAAGTAGCTGTAACTGCTCCAGAGAATAACGAACCCGGGAAAGGGGGTGGGCTGGGGGTGCTATTTTAGGTAGAATGATGGGAAGAGCCCCACTGAGCAAACTTGAGCCACATGAGTAGCTGGAAAAAAAGCCTTCTAGGCCCAGAGAACAGCAAGGGCAACAGCCCTGAGACAGGACGTCCTTGTCAGGTTTGAGGGGCAGTGGGAGGCCTGGACCAGGTCACGTGGGGCCCAGCCGGCATGGCCACGACCTTGTGTTTTATCCAGAGTACAAAGGAGCCTCACTGAGGGACAAGGGAAGTGGCACGATGTGACCCGCATATTAAGAGGAGAGCACTCAAAGGCAGCCAGGGGAGGAGCAGGTAGGCTGGTTGGGAGGCTGTTGAAGGAATCAGGTGAGAAATGATGGAGGCACCGAATAAGATGGTCATGTTGGAAAATGTGAGAAGCTGAGGTGCTTAGGATTGATTTTCAAGGTAGAGCTGCTGAGATTTGCTGATAGATCCAGTGTATGCTGTGAGAGAGAAAATTCAGTCACTCTAGAGCTTTGGCTGGATTTGTCACCCATTGGAGTGAATGGAGAAGGTGCTGACATAAAAGCCCTTTAGATTGAACGTTACTGACTGAGGGGATGGTGCCCTAGTTTGATTTCCTGGGGTGTGTGAGTAGCAGGGAGGCCAAGAGCTGGGCCTCATGAGATCATGGGAACTACATCAAGGAAGCAGGCCTGCAAAGAACCTGCCCCACAGACCCCCACCTAAAAGAGCCTCCAAAAACCCTAACTGGCATGACCAACTCTGCTTGTAACTTTCAAATATATTTTGATTTGCTTATGACCACCAAGGCAGAACTTCCCATTTCAATAATGTTAGTAGAAACATAAACAGGATGTTAATTTATTTATTTGATAATTCTTTTTACGAATATTATCCAATTCAGTCATTAGCTCTGAAGGAGATGAAAAATAATTTTCTAATTTTTAAAAGAATTTGCAGCTAATTGGGTGATAGTTAAAGGTAAGGGGTTTCTGAGTTCACAAAAATGTTCTAAAATTGACAACAGTTATGGTTGCACATTTCATTAAATGTCCTAAAAACCATTGAACTGTACATGATATAGGGTGGATTATATGGTATGTGAATTATATCTCAACAAGCTAGGTATTGTTTTTTTAAACAATAAAAATAAAAAAGGGGAAAGAGAGAGGGAAAATAATTGCAGATCATCCCAGCACTGAGGACAAGACTAACTTCAGTGTTACAGTATATGCCATTTTAGGTTTTATGGCACACAGTGATGATTTGGAGCCTATGATTTGACCTAGGGTACAGCAGGTACTACTTAGCAATCATTTTACTATTGTCATAGATCTCTGCTCTGGGAGCTAAGTACCCAGGGTAAATGAGATCTTTAATTTGAAAAGAGATTTTTAATTTGATGAATGTACATTCTCCAAAGGGTCATAAACTGTCATTATGGATGTTTGATTTGTTTGTTGTTTTGGTACAAAAATTAGAAGAAAATAAATCGCTCATAAAATATTAAATAATGAACTAAAACTCATTCATCAAGTCCATAACTTAGGGTCAGATTTGTCCTTGGAGCAGGAGAAAGAGTTGTGTTCACGCTATTCTTACCTTTGCTTTTGTCCTAAGTGCTTCAGAGAAGTACAGGGCGGGAACAGCGTTTCACTTGAGCAGCTGATGCCATTGCTATGCACTCATTCATTATGCACCAAACATTTAGTAGTTTCAACATAAATATGGGACTCTGATATTCTCCTCTTCATTTTACAGAACAGTCATCATGGCGAACCTTGGCTGCTGGATGCTGGTTCTCTTTGTGGCCACATGGAGTGACCTGGGCCTCTGCAAGAAGCGCCCGAAGCCTGGAGGATGGAACACTGGAGGCAGCCGATACCCGGGGCAGGGCAGCCCTGGAGGCAACCGCTACCCACCCCAGGGTGGTGGTGGCTGGGGGCAGCCTCATGGTGGTGGCTGGGGGCAGCCTCATGGTGGCGGCTGGGGACAGCCTCATGGTGGTGGCTGGGGACAGCCTCATGGTGGTGGCTGGGGTCAAGGAGGTGGCACCCACAGTCAGTGGAACAAGCCCAGTAAGCCAAAAACCAGCATGAAGCATATGGCTGGTGCTGCAGCAGCTGGGGCAGTGGTGGGGGGCCTTGGCGGCTACATGCTGGGAAGTGCCATGAGCAGGCCCCTCATACATTTTGGCAATGACTATGAGGACCGTTACTATCGTGAAAACATGTACCGTTACCCCAACCAAGTGTACTACAGGCCCGTGGATCAGTACAGCAACCAGAACAACTTTGTGCACGACTGCGTCAATATCACGATCAAGCAGCACACAGTCACCACCACCACCAAAGGGGAGAACTTCACCGAGACCGACGTTAAGATGATGGAGCGCGTGGTTGAGCAGATGTGTATCACCCAGTATGAGAAGGAATCACAGGCCTATTATCAGAGAGGATCGAGCATGGTCCTCTTCTCCTCCCCGCCTGTGATCCTCCTGATTTCTTTCCTCATCTTCCTGATAGTAGGATGAGGAAGGTCTTCCTGTTTTCACCATCTTTCTAATCTTTTTCCAGGTTGAGGGAGGGGGTATCCATCTGCAGCCCTTTTAGTGGTGGTGTCTCATTCATGCTTCTCTCTTTGTCCCTGATAGGCTAATCAATACCCTTGGCACTGATGGGCACTGGGAAATATAGAGTAGACCTGAGATGCTAGTCAAGCCCCCTTTGAGTTCATCATGGGCCGTTGCTAATGCCAGGCCAGTAACAGTATAACAGCAAATAACCATTGGTTAATCTGGACTTATTTTTGGACTTAGTGCAGCAGGTTGAGGCTAAAACAAATCTCAGAATAGTCTCAAATACCTTTGCCTGGATACCTCTGGCTCCTTCAGTGGCTAGAGCTCAGTATACTAATGCCCTGTCTTAGCAGAGATTTCATAGCTATTTAGAGATATTTTTTATTTTAAGAAAACCCAGCAACATTTCTGCCAAGTTTGTTAGGAGGCTGCATGATACTCATTCAAAAAAAATCCTAGAAATTGTTAGCTCTCGGGACACCGGCTTGGCCCACTGGAGCATGAGCTCTGTATCTACGGAGAACTGGGGCAATGTTTTACTTTTCACAGTAAGGGCTACACAGCAGCTGTTCATCAAGAGTAAATATCGGTACAACACTAAACCTCTGGCTAGAGGACATATTCACAGTGAACATAACTGTAACATATTTGAAAGGCTTCTGGAACTTAAAATCTAATGTTTGGGAATGGTGCCGTTGGAGGCAACCTTCCAGTTTTGTTTAAAGGACCTATGCGTGGCATTCCTTTCTTTAAACTATAGGTAATTAAGGCAGCAGAAAAGTAAATTGCCTTGTAGACACTGAAGGCAAATCTCCTTTGTCCATTTACCTAGAAACCAGAATGATTTTGACATACCGGAGAGCTGCAGTTGTGAAAGCACCATCATCATAGAGGATGATGTAATTAAGAAAATGGTCAGTGTGCAAGGAAAAGTACTGCTTGCATTTCTTTATTTCTGTCTTACAATTGTCAAAAACCAGAATAGGTCAAGTTCATAGCTTCTGTAATTGGCTTTTGAATCAAAGAATGGGGAGACAATCTAAAAAATATCTTGTGTTGGAGATGACAGAAATATGATTGATTTGAAGTGGTAAAAGAAATTCTGTTAACATTAATTAAAGTAAAATTATTCCCTGAATTGTTTGATATTGTCACCTAGCAGATATGTATTACTTTTCTGCAATGTTATTATTGGCTTGCACTTTGTGAGTATTCTATGTAAAAATATATATGTATATAAAATATATATTGCATAGGACAGATTTAGGAGTTTCGTTTAGAGCAGTTAACATCTGAACATCTGAAGTGTCTAATGCATTAACTTTTGTAAGGTACTGAATACTTAATATGTGGGAAACCCTTTTGCGTGGTCCTTAGGCTTACAATATGCACTGAACCGTTTTGTATAAGAATCCAAAGTGGACACCATTAACAGGTCTTTGAAATATGCATGTAATTTATATTTTCTATATTTGTAACTTTGCATGTTCTTGTTTTGTTGTATAAAAAATTTATAAATGTTTAATATCTGACTGAAATTAAACAGGAGCGAAGATGAGCACCACCTCCCATGTCTGCAGTTGTATTTCCTGGTGCTCACCCTGTGCTGGGAACCATTTTGGGGGTTAATCTGAGCCAAGTGGCACTTTCAGTTCTCCCTTCTCAAGTGATGGCTGATGGTTCATGCACCTCCCCCTGTTCCTGCCCTTGTCCTCACTTCCCTGTCACCTACTAGTTCATCTCTGCTGCTTTTGCATTTTCTCCACAAGTATCTATGTGGGCTTAGCACTGGTAAACAGCAAAGGCGCTATTGCAGCAGGAGGAACAGTCTAGGAGCTTTTATCAGTCCTGGATTTAGAAATAGATTTTCTTGATTAAAATGAAAATTAACAAGCTCTAAAGAATTGTTGACCCTTGAACAACACAGGGATTAGAGGCACTGACCTGCTGCACAGTCAAAAATATGCATAGAAGTTTTTTTGGTTTTTTTGAGAGGAGTCTTGCTCTGTTGCCCAGGCTGGAGTACAGTGGTGCAACCTCCGCCTCCCAGGTTCAGGCGATTCTCCTGCCTCAGCCTCCTGAGTAGCTGGGACTACAGGCACCTGCCACCATGCCTGGCTAATTTTTGTGTTTTAGCAGAGACGGGGTTTCACCATGTTGGCCAGGCTGGTGTCAAACTAGGCCTCAAGTGATCCGCTCGCCTCGGCCACCCAAAGTGCTAGGATTACCAGCATGAGCCACCGCACCTGGCCTGCATAGAACGTTTAACTCCCCTAAAACTTAATTGCTAATAGACTAATTGCCTGCTGGTGGCTGGAAGCCTTACCAATAACGTAAACAGTTGGTTAACACATATTTCATATGTCACATATACTGTATTCTCACAATAGAGTAAGTTAGAGAAAATGTTATTGAAACAATGAGGAAGGAAAAGTATTTTTACTATTCACTGACTGGAGGTGGTTCATCATAAAGGTCTTCATCCTTATCCTCACATTGAGGAAAGCTGAGGAGGAAAGGGAGGGGTTGGTCTTGCTGTCTCGTGGGCGGCAGAGGCAGAAGAAGATCTGTGTCTTGTGGACTCAGTTCCAACCCGTGGTGTTCAAGGGTCACCTGTACCTGCTTTATACACCCCAAATCAGGCCCTAAAATAGCCTCAGGTCCTGTGAGCCCTAGTGACACAGTCTCTTCAGATTCAATACCTTTGATCTGAAAGGTGACTTTGATTTGTCTTAATCTTCCAATTCATTTTCTACACGTTTTGACGCACCAGCGCTGTGATGCTCTTGGTTATGCTTGGCTGAAGTTTTCTTCTGCAACTAATTTGCTAAAGGCAGGGGGTAATCAATCAGAAGTGACAGTGGTTGAAATCACAGGCCAATATCTTAGCAAATGTCTGTGTTGTAAATGGGGGAGTGCCTCTGGTGGGGTCTTCAAGGATCACTCCAGCCTGGCTAGGGAAACTCTAGGGAAGGGGCACTTGAAATTATTGCACTCACAGGTCCTAGAGAGGGAGGCATGCCATGCCAAGCAGGGGGCCGGATTGGAGGAGTGCCCAGGGATTGGGTGCAACTCAGCATGTATGAGAGAGAAAGAGAGACAACCGCTGGGCAAGTGCCTTTACTGGGAGCCAGGGTGGAGGACACAAGCACAAGGTGTAAGGGGATCTCACTGGTGTGCTTGAATGTCACTAAGTCACAGTCAGGAGAAGACAAGAAGTGGAACTTGTGGCAGGGACCAGCCTTATTACACTGGCACTTGGTTACCTGGACAGGGTGCCCACTGCTTGTTTGTAGGATGTCAAGGCATCAGGAAAATAGGAAGTTTTTAAAAATTTACAATACAATGCCAACCTCCTGCAGTGATCAGAGGATCAGCTTCGTATTAAAGATGAAAAGATACCAATCAACTCCTTGAAACCTCATCACCCACAAAACTACTAAAACAGAATGACAAATACAATTCTCGGCCAGGCACAGTTGCTCACGCCTGTAATCCCTGCACTTTGGGAGGCCGAGGCAGGCAGATCACTTGAGGTCAGGAGTTCAAGACCAGCCTGGCCAACATAGTGAAACTCCCGTCCCTGCTAAAGACACAAAAAATTAGCTGGGAGTGGTGGCACACACTGGTAATCCCAGCTATTCAGGAGGCCGAGGCAGGAGAATCGCTTGAAACCGGGAGGCAGAGGCTGCGATGAGCCGAGATCATGTCATTGCACTCCAGCCTGGCAATAAGAGCGAAACTCCGTCTCAAAAAAAAAATAAAATAAAATAAACTTTTCTTTACCTGTCTATAATAATTTCTCAAAAAATCAACTGAGGAGACTTAAAATGTTCAAAGCATAGCTATTTGTAGGACCAAAGTGAATAATATCCACCTGTATCTTTCCCAGGCCTCATGTTTTCTTTCTGTTATTTCAAACTTGTGTGAGTTATGCAAAAGGAATTTTTACTAAAAGAGAAGAGAAAAAAATTTTTAAATGACCAGCATAAGCATAATTGAGTTCAATCCCCCAGAAAGCGTTCTTCGGAGAAGAGCCAGGCACTGCCTTTGCTTTTCCCCCTCCCTATCTGGGGTTAAGACCAAAAGCAGTCTGTCTTTGGAGGGAAATCTGGGGCTGTACAGCTTCCCACTCTGAGGGGAGTGTAATCCCGGCCAGAACCTGAGCTTCCCCAGGCAAAGCCTGACCTTGCCTACTGATCTAAGCATTCTGTGCTTCATTATCACCCAAGAAAGGTGACTTCCTCCCGGCTAGGGAACTCCTCCCCTAGGACTCAGCTCATCCTGAACTAATAACCACATATGTCCATCATTTGTTCCTTCCTTTGAGTCCCACCCATGTTCTTCAGGAAAGCTGCGGCTGGTCCACGTGCCTTGCCTGTACTTCTGTAGAACTGCCCCCACCCTTCTCTGCCTGCAGCAAGGTTCCTGGAACTTGAATGTGCACTTGAATCTGCAGGTCGTGACTGGAGGTCTGTGTTTCTAACATGCTGCTGGGTGACGCTGTGCCAGTCCTGTGCTTGGCATTGTAGCAAGGCTCTGGGGTTTCCCACGCTGGAGTCTGCATCAGAAACCTCTGGAGGCCTTGTTAAACACAGATGGCTGAACCCTATCCCCAGAGTTTCTGATTCCCTAGTACCAGGGTGGGGCCTGAGAATTTGCACTTCTAACAAATTCCCAGGTGATACTGATGCTGCTGGTGCAGAGAGGACACATGGAAACCACTGCTCAGCAGGAAGATGCAAAAGAAGCAGAAGCCGCCCCAACCTTGAAATACTCACAAAGCTGCTGTGGAGACCAGACACTGCTGGGTGAATAGAGCCTGGGGATCCTGCCTGGGAGGAGGAGAGAGCTGGGAGCTCTAGGGGTGAATGTCAATGGAGGTGCAAGGAGGTGACTAACTCCTGCTGTCTGAAAATGGTGAAGCACAGCCGAGGCCTGAAGCCCACCCTTAGTGACAGATTTAGTTAAACTTGGAAATGGTGCCCAGTCACTTGAGAACAGCACTTCTCAGACTCAGATGTACTCAGGAACCACCTGAGGAGCATATTAAAATGTGGGTTCTGAGGCCGTAGCTCTGAGGTGGGCTTGGAGATTCTGCAGCTCTAGAAGCTTCCAGGTGATGCAATGCTGCTGGTGCAAGGACCGCTCTCTGAGAAACAAGGACCTAGAGGTCCAGGTCATCCTGGAGAGCTCTTCTAACCCTGGCCAAGAGCTTCGGGAAGCACTGGGGTTCAGGACCCGGCAGGGGAGTCTTCACTTGCCTTGTTTGAACTGTCAGTGCTGCCTCTCACACACAATTCTGGACCCAGACGATAGAATCAGCGCAGGAGCCTATTTCAGAACTAAAGATAGTCGACTGCTCCTAGGGGAGGAAGGGCTCTCTCTCAGGAAGTCTCAAACGCCCTGCTGCAAAATTTTCACCCTCAGGATCCTCAATTTCCCTGAACCTTAACAGACTTGCTTGTTCTGTAGAAATTGCCTATATTTCAAAGATAAAAGGACTAGAAAGGTAGCCTTTTCACCTATGTGGCTTCTCTTTTCTTTTTTTCTTTTGAGATAGGATCTCGCTATATTGCCCGGGCTGGTCTCAAATTCCTGAGCTCAAGCGATCCTCCCATCTCAGCCTCCCAAGTGGCTGAGATAACAGGCACGTGCCACTGTGTCTTGCCCCATGTGGCTTCTCCAAGGTGAATATGAGCCTTGTGGGGCTCCAGGTGGCACATGTAAGGTGTGTGTAGTAGTTTCATGTTCAGACTTAAAAGAAACTCAAAATTATGCTGGCGAATTCTCAGGGGCAGCCCCCTCCAAAATCAAAGACCTGAGGGGCGAAGCCCCAGCATCCTTACCATCCTGGTAAGCTGGGGCTGGCTCCAACAGCTGCTGCTCCTTGGTCTATCATCTCCTGAAGCTTTGACAGGCCAGCTGGGGTAAGGGGTTAGCCTCTGAGGCCTGTCCTGTCCTATGCGGCCCCAGGCAGTGCTGCTCCCTGTGCCTGAGACACTGGCTTCTCCACATAGACCTCAGACCCAGGACTGGGGCCACCGCCCTCACTGTGCACTTTACAGGGTCCTCCTCCAGGCCTCCACTCAGAGCCTACCATCCCGCTCTTCCCAAACCACATTCCAGGTTTCCAGAGTGTTGGAATTATCTGCCTCAGGGCCCCGGTTGTCCTCCTATCTGTCTGTTCTCCTACAAGTGGACCACACCGCCAGAATACACAGCTCAGTCTCCAAGAGGCAGCCACGGCATCACTCTTTGGGTCTGGGGCTAAGAAGAAACTTGGACACGTAGGCTGGGAGTCCACTTCCATGAACGCGAGGCCCCCAGGAGGCACAGGATGAATTCAAGTGGGAAGAGAATGGGGTGGGCCATGGGACAGAGACCTCCCTCTGGAGTCTTCCTCTAGGCCTTGTAAATGTTAGAGGCAGTTCTACTCCCTAAGCTTCCAGGGGAAAAGAGTGAAGGATTTGGCAATAAAGTCCTTAGTTTTCGCAAATGTCTGCAAATTATAAAAGTGCTTTTAAGTTCTCCACAGGTCAGGACTGGTCATGTTAGGTTCTTACACCTCTCCCACCATCCTTCCCTGACTAAACATTGGGAGACTCCCAGTCAATTCACCACTTGGATGGCTGCCCCTCACCTTCTTCCCAGGGCCCCACATCCAATTAGTCCAAATACACTCATGTTTTCAAGCACCTTTCTGATGAACCTCCAGAAAGTAGCCAGCGCTGCAGAAGTTTCTTGTAACACGTACTCAAATTTCTAGGATCCTACCAGTCAAAGGACAACAGTCTCCTTGCTTCCACCAGGGAATTTGCTAATACTTGCTTCTAAGATCTGACCCCTCAGAGCCACTGTGATCCATCAATCAATTCAAAAATTATAGTGGCCTGGGGCTGCATGGGTGAGGTGGCTGCTTGGGAGGCTGAGGTGGGAGGATGGCTTAAGCCCAGGAGTTCAAGGCTGTAGCAAGCTGTGATTGCACCACTGCACTGCAGCCTGTGCAACACAGCAAGATACCATCTTTATAAAACCAAACCAGTGGCCAGGCACGGTGGCTCATGCCTGTAATCCCAGCACTTTGGGAGGCCAAGGCGGGCAGATCACGAGGTCAGGAGTTTGAGACCAGCCTGGCCAATATGGTGAAACTCGTCTCTACTAAAAAAAAAAAAAAATTAGCTGGGCGTGGTGGCGTGTGCCTGTAGTCCCAGCCACTGGGGAGGCTGAGGCAGAAGAATCACTTGAACCCAGGAGGTGGAGGCTGCAGTGAGCCAGGATCACGCCACTGCACTCCAGCCTAGGTGACAGAGTGAGACTCTGTCTCAAGAAAAAAACAAAACAAAACAAAACAAAAAACCAGAAAACATAGTGAACTACATTTAAATGTATTTAATCACAGTACTAAATGCTACACAGCAACTGTGTAGAATGCTACATAGCAATGAAAAGCCATGCTTTAAAAGAGTTGTGCATTACATGAGGAAGTGTGCATAATATAATCTTAATGGAAAATCAGATTGGCAGTATACTCATTTTTTATATAAAAAAAAAAAAAAAGACTATGGCCGGGCGCAGTGGCTTACGCCTGTAATCCCAGCACTTTGGGAGGCCGAGGCAGGCAGATCACGAGGTCAGGAGATTGAGACCATCCTGGCTAACATGGTGAAACCCTGTCTCTACTAAAAATACAAAAAATTAGCCAGGCGGGCACCTGTAGTCTCATCTACTTGGGAGGCTGAGGCAGGAGAATAGCATGAACCCGGGAGGCAAAGCTTGCAGTGAGCCAAGATTGTACCACTGCACTCCAGCCTGGGCGACAGAGCAAGACTCAGTCTCAAAATAATAATAATAATAATAATAATAATAATAATAATAATAAATATATTATATATATCTATATTATATATATCTATATATATATTATATATAATATATCTATAATAAATAAATAAATATATATATATATAGAGAGAGAGAGAGAGAGAGAGTACAAATACACAGGAAAAAAAATACCAGAAATCTGCAGGCCTTAATGTTAACAGTGGTTATTGCTGGGTGGTGGATAACAGGTGATTTTTTTATTTCCTTCTCTATTGTTTTTATATTTTCCAAAACATTTACAGTGTATCAAATTGACTGAATCAAGGGGTGTGTGTCTGAGTGTATGTCTATTCTGAGTGTGTCTATGAGGATGTTTCCAGATAAGATTGGCATTTGAATCAGTAACCTGAGTGAAGAAAATTGTTCTCACCCATGTGGGTGGGCACTGCCCAATCTGCTGAGGGCCTGAGTAGAACACAAAGGCAGAGGAAGGAGGAGCCCACCCCTTTTTTGCCTCCTGCGTGCCTGCTTCAGCTGAGGCATCCATCTCCTCCTGCCCTTGGGCTGGGATTTACGCTACCACACCCCTGGTTCTTAGGCCTGTGGACTCAGGCTGGAAACACACCCCCGGCTTTCCTGAGTCTCCAGCTCAAAGGCAGCAGCAGGTCATGGTACTTCACAGCCTCCATAATTGCATGAGTGAGTTCTTCCTGTATATATGTCCTTCTGGTTCTGTTTCTCCGAGAGGTCTGGCTTTTACAATGAGAAAAAGATTGGTAACTATTACTTTTATTATTTATGCATACCATTTGCCAATTAAAAGTAACTAATTATTACTTTTAATTGGCAAATGGTATGCACCAAACCTAGCCAGCCTGCCTTCAGGGGGCGTCTCTGTAGCATTTTCTCAGACATAAGTACAGCTTTTGAGAGTGTAACATGCCAAGCTCTGTACCCAATATTTGGCATATATAACTGTATCTGATCTTCACAATGCTCTCCATTTTAGGAAGCTGACATTCAGAAACATTCATTCTGTCACTTACCCAGGGTACACAGTATGCTCCCAAAACTATATTGTGGAAACACATGACCATCGATTTGTGATGATATTTAATAGTTTGGCATAGAGGTCCTGAGCCTGGAGTGCTATGGGCACAACTCATGACCTATGTGAATGGTGCCTCCTGGGCTTGTGCAGGGCACCAACTTCAAGGGACTCTGCTGCCTCCAAGCAGTACCTGGGGGAATTGTCAGCAATCCTAAAAGCAAACTCAACCTGCAAGGCAGCCTACCCAGACAGACGACGCCCCCTCCAATTGAGCCATGATCCCATAGATTTGTAGAAAATTGATCACCTCCTGCAGGAAGCCATGAGGGTGCTCGAAAGTCATTATCAAAATTTTTATGGTGGGCAGAGTTATCAGTTTTTAGTAAGCCCATCCCTTAGCTCCCTTACTTGATCCATCCTCTTCAGGAAACCTTCCAGGACCCCATCTTCATTGTCTTCCTTGCTGGTTACACCATCTGGATCAGTTTTCTAGGGCTGCCATAACCAAGTACCACAGATTGGGTGGTACAATAGAATTCTATTTCTTCACAGTTCTGGAGGCTGGAAGTCCAACATCAAGGTGCCAGCAGGTGTGCTTTCTTCTGAGGCCTCTCTCCTGAGCATGTAGATGGCTCCTGCCTCTTTGTGTCTTCTCATGGTCTTCCCTCTGGGTATGTCTGTGCCCTAAGCCCCTCTTCTTACAAGGACACGAGTCATATTGGATTAGGGCCCACCCCAATAACTTCACTTAGTGTAATTACTTCTTTAAAGACCCTATCTCCAAACACAGTCATAAAAGGTTAGGGCTTCAACATACACATTGGAGGGGTGGGGAGACACGATGCAGCCTATGACATCATCTTTCTAGAAGTGTCATAAGAGTATGTCTGTGTCACTCTCAACGCAGTTCAAAGGCACTCTCAGGACTGTGAGGGCCTTGTGAGGACCCCACATTCACACACTCCCCATGCTTCTCACAATGAAGATGCCATCGTCTGAGTCACTGTGTTCCCCTGCACAGACTAGGTCAGGGCCCACCACTCACCTTAGGATCGCCAGCGGTGCCTACCTCATAGTGCCCATGGCAGAGCAAATCGCAGTTTCCATTCTGGATATAGCTCCTAAAGTCCAGCCACCACATCCCTAAGTCTGGCACGAAGTGAAGAGTTTCATGATCAACCAACTTGGTTTAGTTTGGCTCAGACCTAGGAAGATCCAAAACTTTACACCGGATCATGTTCTTCCCACACACAAATACACTGCAAACACACCTGGTTTGGAGTTATGCTGATTAGAAGTTAATTAACATAAAGCCAGGATTGTTGGCTATAATTCAGTGTGTGCTACAGAAAGGCTGGCAAGGTCCCCTTCCTGCATGTTGCCCAATTCCAAATGCTGGGCGTGCCCACCACCCTGTGTACAGCAGCTACCCACACATGGAATGTGTCCACTCAGGTTTCTTCATGGCCAAGGCTCACCTTCCTGAGGCCCCAAGTCCAAGGTCAGGCAAAGCACCACAGAGAGTATCAGAGGATCTCAAAGGCCCAAGTCGTTCCAGCTGGGTGCCCACTGGCCTTGCCCACTGTCCAGACTCACAGACTGGAGAATCCAATGAGAAGCCTATAATTTTGATTTTCTTCTTTTCCCTGAACGACTCTGAATCTCCTTTTACCCCAACCCCTGGAAGAGGCCTTTTCTCACCAGCCAATCTGAAGACCCCTTTCTCTACACTGCCTTTCAGTGAAGGAATGACAAGTGATGGGGTTGCTATTTCTATCACACAGATAGCAAGACACTTATTGCAGACCAGACTCATTCCAAAGGAAGGTTTCCAGTCTCCAATGAGGGTCATCCAGCACAGCTGTTTCTTGAAGAAATAGCTCTGGACCTTTGATGAACAGAAAAAAGAACGAAGGAATGATTCCACGTGTGATCAGGCCCAGATCCCCCACATGAAGTCTGTCGAAGGCCATTCTTAGCTTGAGAATTTTAAGAGTAAGATTTTTCTCTGCCTCCCAAGGAAAAGGTCCATTGTGGTTCTGCCACACATTTGATTTCTCTTTTTTGCGATAGAGTCTCACTCCGTCACTCCAGCCGGGGTGCAGTGGCACAATCATAGCTCGCTGCAGCCTTGACCTCCCCTTTTTCAAGCGATCCTCCCACCTCAGCCTTCCGAGTAGCTGGGATCACAAGCATGTGTCACCATGCTAGGCTATTTTTTAAACATTTTTTGTAGAGATGGGGTCTCGCCACGTTTCCCAGGTCTCGAACTCGTGGGCTCAAGTAGTCCTCCCACCTTGGCCTCCCAAAGTGCTGGATTACAGGCAGAAGCCACCATGCCCGGCCCACATTTGATTTTGACCAGCCACATTTGAGCTGCCACATTCCCCCAGGCTGCCAGGAGGTGGAGATGAATCCAACAAATAAACCAGGATGGGCTGTTTGGCTCTGTCCCACCAAGTTATGGAAAATGCGAGGAAAAAAGCCACCATCTTGCTCCTGACGTAATCACCCTAAAGAGTAAGTAATTGGACAACAAAAACGTTTAAGTAGGCTTCTCCCAGTTCCCAAAAGTAAAACCATAATATAAAATGGCACAGTATTTGCATCCTCCAAGGTGAGGGGCAACCTTCATTATAAAACCACACAGACCAGACAATATTATTCAGTAATAAAAAGGTATAAAGGACCGTTACATGCTACAACATGGATGAACCCTGAAAACATTATGCTGAGTGAAAGAAACCAGTCACAAAAGACCACACATGAGGAGGTTTCAGTTATATCAAATGTCCACAAAGGGCAAATCTGTAGAAGCAAACCGTGGATTAGTGGTTGCCAGGGGTAGGAGGGAGGTGGAGGGTGAGAACTGACTCCTAATGGGTACAGGGTTTCTGTCTGGTGTGATAAAATGTGCTGGAATTAAATGGTAGTAATCAGTGAATAACTTTCTGTCTGTACCAAATATCCCCAATTGTACACCTTGAAGTGGCGAATGTCATGTTACGGGAATTACCCCAATGGGACTATTTTTTTATTTTAATTTTTGTTTTTGTTTATTTATTTATTTTGAGACAGAGTCTCACCCAGGCTGGAGTGCGGTGGTGTGATCTTGGCTCACTGCAACCTCTGCCTCCCGGGTTCAAGCGATTCTTCTGTCTAAGCCTTCTGAGTAGTTCGGATTACAGGCTCGCGCCACCACCCCTGGCTAATTTTTGTACTTTTAGTAGAGATGGGTTTTCACCATGTTGGTCAGGCTGGTCTCAAACTCCTGACCTCCAGGGATCCACCAGCCTCAGCCTCCCAAAGTGTTAGGATTACAGGTGTGAGCCCCTGCGCCTGGCTGATGATGTTATTTTTTTTTTAAAGTACGGAATTACCTACCCAAGCACAGAAGTGATGAGAGGGGAGGGGGAGGCTCAGGCAGTTGATTGAGGTTTAATCTGTTGTAATAACATTTCTGCCCACTTGCTTTTCTCACGAGTGTTCGAGAAAACAGTATACAGAGAAGCATAAATAGCTTTAGGTCTAGCACATTTCTAGACACTTGGTCCTAAGCCTTTTTTGGTTACAAAATCGAAGGCTAAATCAATGAAAGCTGAAAAATGAAATATGAGATTCTTGACCTTTAAGAAGGTAAGAAAAGTGAAAAGGAACACAGTAATGTTTAATTATGGAGCAGCTGAGTTTAAAACCTGCTTGCCCCTGCTGTGATATGTAATACTTACAAGGCCTGCTGGTATCAAGAGCTGATGGGATCCTTACCAGGAGAATAGGCCCTTCGTCCATATGTGGCAGAAATGTGGTCCACGTTATTCTATCTAAAGTACTAAAATTTCCTCAAGAAAAAACTCTGGACCATTGGTGAACTAATAAATGCTCGGGGGTCTGGGAAGTGGCTTCATGCACCTGTTTTTGTGACAAGTTTAGTACTGCCTTTTCTACTAGGTTATAAATTACTTCTCATATAGACTATTTGTTTTTTTGTTGTTGTTGTTATTTTACTTTAAGTTCTGGGATACATGTACAGAATGTGCAGGTTTGTTACATAGGTATACATGTGCCATGGTGGTTTGCTGCACCTACCAACCCGTCATCTAGGTTTTAAGCCCCACATGCATTTGGTATTTGTCCTAATGCTCTCCCTCCCCTTGCCCCCCACCCACAAATAGGCCCTGGTGTGTGATGTCCCCCTCCCTGTGTCCATGTGTTCTCATTGTTCAACTCCCACTTATGAGTGAGAACATGCGGTGTTTGGTTTTCTGTTCCTGTCTTAGTTTGCTGAGACTGATGGCTTCCAGCTTCATCCATGTCCCTGCAAAGGACATGATCTCATTCTGCTTTATGGCTGCATAGTATTCCATGGTGTATATACGCCACATTTTCTTTACCCAGTCTACTTCTCATGTAGACTATTTCCATGCCTTTCATTCACCTGGTGGAAAGTCTATCCTTTTTCCTAAAGATGGCATTTCTCCTGACATCTCCATCTGCCCAGTTGTTCCTTCTCCACCTCGCAGGAAAGTTATGCTGATGAGTAAGGACACACCCTTGTCACACACTGAGCTGTTTTGGCAAGACTAGGTGGTGTGAATACCAGGCCTTGTGACGGGGTGGGGGGCCTTGCTGGAGCCTCAGCTTCTTTACTGCCCACGTTGCCTCTCTGCCTTACTCACTTGACCTACTTGCTATGTTCAGAGGCCTTGCTTGATCCTGTAAGACCCAGATGTCCCTTCTGAGTCATCGTGTGGTGTTTGGCCTTGTCTTCCCTGGCCTGCATTTACACCCAGTCCTCCTTCCCTGTGTGTCATCACATACCTGCGTGGCACTTCCAGATGGAGTCGGGAGAGCAGAGAAGATGGAAGCGAGGCATTGGTTCGTGTCCAGTTGGAAAACCAGCAATGTTTCCATATGGCAGCTACCGTGGAGGGAAGAGAACACCCCGTCAACCCTTCAAATCAAGGACCTCCATCGTGGGGGTGGGCGTGGTCTACGAAGATGCATGCCCCTGTGCTGAAGGGATCACTCCCCTCCTGCCCCACAGTAATTACCATTATCCAGAGATGGAAAGGAGAATGCATGGTTGAACAAATGTTAGCTCTTTTCCTCCTTTTCCTGGACCACAAAGCTAAGCTGGATAGAAAAGCTTGCAGGGCAGAAACAGTTGTAAAAGAAATCCATGGGGACACCCTAGATGTCCGCTGTTCCCATTTTGTTCCTTCCTCCCCACCCCACTCTCTTTGGCAAGCCAGTCCTCCATGGGGGAACCTGCAATGAGTTACTCCCCGCTGCATAGCCTCACTTCTCTCCAAGAACTAACCTCATCATTCAGACTCATCATGAATCCATACCTTAGAGTCTCTTGAGCCACCTCTAGGGTGCTTACAATCCTCTGCTTATGTTGTTCCCTCCACCTAGAATGTCTTTCCCGATCCCTATCTCCAGCTGGCAAACTCTTTTTTTTTTTTTGAGACGGAGTCTCGCTCTGTCGCCCGGGCTGGAGTGCAGTGGCCAGATCTCAGCTCACTGTAAGCTCCGCCTCCCGGGTTTTTACCCCATTCTCCTGCCTCAGCCTCCTGAGTAGCTGGGACTATAGGTGCCAGCCACCTCGCCCGGCTAGCTTTTTGTATTTTTTAGTAGAGACGGGGTTTCACCGTGTTAGCCAGGATGGTCTCGAACTCCTGACCTCGTGATCCGCCCGTCTCGGCCTCCCAAAGTGCTGGGATTACAGGCTTGAGCCACCACGCCTGGCTGGCTGGCAAACTCTTAATGTATACATCAAGA
The DNA here is from genome assembly GCF_002776525.5 of Piliocolobus tephrosceles. Lineage (NCBI taxonomy): Eukaryota > Metazoa > Chordata > Mammalia > Primates > Cercopithecidae > Piliocolobus > Piliocolobus tephrosceles. The sequence continues at coordinate 57,411,680 of NC_045453.1, read as the reverse complement.
CCCAGCTGAGGCCAGGCATGGTAGCTCACATCTGTAATCCCAGCACTTTGGGAGGCTGAGGCTGGTGGATCACCTGAGGTCGGGAGTTCAAGACCAGCCTGGCCAACATGGTGAAACTCTCTCTCTACTAAAAATACAAAAATTAGTCAGGTGTGGTGGCACATGCCTGTAATCCCAGCTACTTGGGAGGTTGAGACAGGAGAATTGCTTGAACCCGGGAGACAGAGGTTGCAATGAACCGAGACTGTGCCACTGCACTCCAGGCTGGGCAACATCTCAAAAAAAAAAAAAAAAAAAAAAGGCCCGACTGAAATCTGAAATGTCAGCCTGATGAAGCCTATGAATCCTGCTCAGTATAATGTTTTAAATGCATAAAATAAGATACATGGGTTATAACATAACTGATTAAACTAAAATATAGTTATCAAAATATGTTAATGCTCACTAAACTTAAATATCTAAAAACTCACTAAATAAGATATACTGAGATGAGCCTAATAACAAACATAATGTAACAGTGATATATGTAAAGGATATTTTGAGATTTGTTACGCCTGGAATTAGGTTGACCAACTTGTCCTGGCTTGTACCATACTTTCCCAGTTTAGCACTGAAAATCCTGTGTCCTGGAAACTCCCTCCATCTCTGGCAAACTGGCACTTGAGAACCCTGTGTCCTGGAGAATCCCTCAGTCCCTGGCAAACTGGGACAATTGGTCACCCTACCTGTAATGTGGCATGAAAGCATCTGTGATTGTTAGTGGTATAATCACAGGTACGGCTAATGCTACTATGAGTTGCTACCTGCATTCTTCATGGAGAAAAAGCTCTATTTCAGGTAGAGGTGAGTGAAAATAAAGATGTGATTGGTTTTTCCCATCCAAGTTCTTGTATTTTCCAATTTCCACCCATGGACAGCCCCCTTCCAGTTAAGAACCCCTGCAATTGGTAAGACGGAGTTAGGTCTACTCTTCTATAATATTTATACTTTGTTCTTAGCTCTACAATAATTTACCAAACTGTTGTAATTGTTTGTTTAAACAACACAACAAAAATTCTCCATTAAGCACCTTTCTTACAGGGTTGTAGGGGAATTAAAAGAAATGTATACAGGAGAAGCTGGCATGAAACAGATCATTGTGGTACAACCAGAGCCCTCTTGCATGGTTGAATCTAAATTGGTTGAAAAATTTTGGAACACTGTTTACAGGTTCTACTAAAGTTGAACACACCCCATCCTATGACCCAGCATTTTGACTCCTGAGTATTTCCCCAACAGAAATGAGAGCTTATAGTCATCAAGAGACATGCCTAAGAATTTTCTAGTAACTGTATTCACAATAGCCCCAAATGAAGAATAACCCAAGAAGAACAGATCAAGAAGTTATGACCTTTTTAAACAACCATATACCATACAGGAATGAGAATTCACAAATAATATCTCAGCCAGGTTTGGTGGCACATACCTGTAATCCGGCACCTTGGGAGGCTGAGGCTGAGGATCCCTTGAGGCTAGAAGTTCAAGACTAGCCTAGGCAGCATGACAAGACCTCACTTCTACCAAATGAAAAAAAAAATAGCCACTATGACTACATGTGCCTGTAGTCATAGCTACTTGGGAGGCTGAGGCAGGAGGATCACTTGAGCCCAGGAATTTGAGACTACAGTGTGCCATGATGGCACCACTGCACTCCAGTCTGGGTAAGAGAGTGAGACCCTGTCTCTAAAAATTAAAAATTAAAAAGCAATTTAAAAAAACAATAATAACATCTCCAGGGAACAATATTAATAAATCTCACAAGCATAATTTTGAACAAAAGAAACCAGCTACAAAACAATACGTAATGCATATTATGCATATTGCACGATTCCATTTGTATAAAAGAAGGGTGAAACACCAGCCTGGAAGCTAGAAGTCAAGACAGTGGTTACCATTGAGGGGGTGGGAATATTCTGCTGGTTACCTAAGGGTACTGAGTTTGTGAAAATCTACTGAATTTTGTACTATGGCACGTGCATTTTTCTATATTATGTTATACTTCAATAAAAGCATTCAATACGTTGGGTCCCCATTCCCACCTCTTGCTGGATCTCACCTGCAGTCACCACCACCAAGAAGTGACCTCTCCCTGCGTTTTTCCACTTGGGTTGGCTCTGCGGCTTGGCATAGACTTTCCCCTGCTGAATCCATCCCTTTCTCCACAGTGCTTTGGACTTCCTCCTGGCCAAGGGCAACCACAGCCTCTGGCACGAACCTCTTCGGTTGCCTTCACAACCATCAGTGCTTCATTAATATTTCTGGCAGGCCACTAATATGTTAGCACATACCTGTGTATTCAAAGCAGCTTTTAGGCCTGAGCTTACTACCCTTTACACTATTTCAGGGAAGGATTTGTATTGTATTCTGCGGTTTCAACCGTGCCAAGCAGCAATTGATAAGCAGCAACCATAACAATGATGGGAGCAGCAGGCATGATACCCCCTGCATAGATGAGAAAACTGATTCTCAGTATAAACTTATGCCACCCCAAAGATGCCCAGTAAATATACCATTTATTGTCTGAGGTGGAAGTCACCTTCCATGAGAGTGAAGGCCAAAGCTCCCCTGTAACGGACGATGACTAAGCCCTGCAAAGCCAAGAGTGGCAGACTGGGGATTCGAACTCATGTCTTTGGCTCATGTCCACTCTCTGTGCAGCACCCTGGGCCCTGCCCCCTGAGAATGAACACCAACCTGAGCAACCCAGGTGCCCCCACTCTGACACAATAAGAACTGGACCCTCATCTGGTCCAGGTAGCCTCATCCTGGGGGAGGCCTTTCTCCATTTGGACATTTTACTATGTATTTAGGGAGAGACGACAAACTGCAGAACAACTTATCAGGTTAATTACACTTTTAAAAACATCACAGACAAGGAGCAAAGTGATGGGGAGGCTAAATGAGGAACTCGGTGGTGGCTGAGTCTGGCATTCTTTGCTCTTCTTCGGGTCTGCAGGTGGGCGTTTCTGCCCTTTCCTGGGCCTCTCCTTTCTGGACAACACGAAAGACAGATCATCTTAAAACACAACCCTCCTCCCGTACACGCCCGAAGCCTTAAAACACAGCCCTCATCCTGTACATGCCCAAAGAAGTGGCTCCCCATCTTCTATCTTCTCACCTACAAACATCCTGTTCCACGTACACTGGGTGATTCCCGCATGAGAGGAAGAAATGCTTCAGTGGTCTTGGCTGAGCCAGAAGGACTATTGCTCTTCCTCACCTCCCTCCCATCCTCCCCTTACTCCACCCCACTCCCTGCCCTGAGTCAATTCCTCACAGCCAAGTTCCAAACACTGACGCACTCTGACCAGAAAGGGCAGAAAACTGCAGAGGAAATGATCCATGGATTAGCACGGCATTTGACTCTCCAACCTGCGGTCACCCTCTGGGCCGCTGCTTTGCTTCTAAAACAACTCTATGCCACAGAATTTCAACGACCACCAGGTCTTCAACATGCTGCGCTTGATTAAGAAAACAACAGTAACAACTGTAAAACTGTCTCCCTTATCCCTGTAAAATGTTCTCTCGCTGCTTTTGTATATTCCAACCAACTGCGATTTGGACCATTGAGCCTGCCCTCTGGCATGTGTCACCGACCAACAAGGGATAAAGGGAATCTAGATGCATCTAGATCCCAGGCACTGTGCTAGGTGCCAAGCAAACACATGGGAATGAAACACAGTCTTTCAACTTCTGTGAGCTCAGCAGAATGTGTGAATGGGAGGCTCCGGTGACTACAGTCATCGGCTCTGCGCCAAGTGACAAGGGAACCACATGGAGACTCCTGGCTGGGTTTGGGGGGAGAATAGTGGGCAAACCATAAAGGAGGGTGAATTTAAGATTTTTGAAAAGCTATACTCCAAATTCTAAGACCGTAAAAGCTGAAAAATAGGCATATTCTACAACCCAGTAAATCTACTCCTAAGAGTATATATTCAACAGAAATATGGGCACCAAGAAGAACATGCAAGAATATTCATGACAGCCCTATTCATAAGATCCCAAATGAGAAACCGCCCAAATGTCCGTCAACAGGGAAATGGATAAGTAGGTTGTGGAATATTCTCACAATAGAATGAATGATCTATAACTACACACAATGTGGGTGAACGTCAAATATGTAATTTGAGCAAAAGACAGACACGGAAGATTATATTCTATATAATTCTATATATATGAAATACAAAATCAGACAAAACTAACCTATGGCATAGGACTCAGGAGAGTGGTCAGTATAGGGGAGGGAATCATGGCGTGAAGAGGCCATGAGGAGCTTTGTGCTGTCATGCTCAGTTTCCTAATCTGGGTGCAGGTTACAATGGTGTGTTTGGTTTGTAAAAATACATAATGCTGGGCCGCAGTGGTGGCTCACGCCTGCAATCCCAGCACTTTGGGAGGCCGAAGCGGGAGGATCACAAGATCAGGAAATCCAGACCATCCTGGCTAACACGGTGAAACCCCGTCTCTACTAAAAATACAAAAAATTAGCCAAGTGTGGTAGCGCGTGCCTGTAGTCTCAGCTACTCGGGAGGCTGAGGCAGGAGAATCACTTGAACCCAGGAGGTGGGGATTGCAGTGAACCAAAATGGCACCACCGCACTCCAGCCTGGGCAACAGAGTAAGACTCCATCAAAAAAACACCAAAAAACAAAAAAACAAAACAAAAAACATAATGCTGGACATTGCAAATATGTGCACCTTCTGTGTGGACCTCAGACTTGAATAAAAAGAAAAAATTAAGTATGTCTATTGCCTTAGTCCATTCAGGTTGCTATAATAAAATATCATAAACTGGGTGATTTATAAACACCACATACTTATTTCTCACAGTTCTAGGGGCTGGCAAGTCCAAGATCAAGGCACCAACAGATTGGGTGTCTGGTGAGAACCCACTTTGTGGTTCACAGATGGCCATCTTTCACTGTGTCACCACAAGGCAGAAGGGACAGGGAGCACTCTCAGGCCTCTATTATAAGGGCACTAATCCCAATCATCAGGGCTTCACCCATATGACCTAATCGCCTCCCAAAGATCCACCTCCTAGTACCATTACCTTGGGGGTGAGAATTTCAACATATGAGTTGTTGAGGGGACACAGCATTCGGACTGTAACAGCTGTTTAGGTAGCTACACAGCTAAATAAGTATTATTTTCCAAATCACATTTCAGCTATTTCTCTACCATTAAGCCATGGGCCAGCAATGGAACCCGGCTTATCCTTCTTGTGTTCTTCCTTTCTTGGCACAAATATGGTGGGTCATCTTCCCAAACAGTAACCTCCCTGGTATAGTTCATTTGGCCTGGTAGGTTGTATTCAAATAATCACTGTATTCACTTATAAATGCTCTCAAACTGGTCCAAGGTCTAATCAAAGCAGGAAATTGATCAAATAATGACTCATTCATGCATTCTAGAATTCAGATATTCCCTGCTGCTTTTTTAGAAATCAGCATAATTTTCTATTATTTATGCATTCTAGAGAACTATATCATAGACCCCTGCATCATGGAACACCCAGATCCCAGGTCTCCATCTCATTCTCCCTGCTTTCTCAAAGATGATCCGTACACAATTCTATTTCCCAGACTATATAATGTAATCCACTTTATGTAACATAGTATAATTCACTTGGCCCTGGTCTCTCAGTTCTTTTGAAGAAATGAATGTTCTCACACTAATTCCTTAGCCTGTTTGATCTTTACAGGCAGGGAAGGGGGATGCGAGGCAGGATTGGGTCAGCTCCACATTCTCCACATCTGCTCATTGTTTTCTTGCCTTGTTTCAGCTTCCAGAGCTCCTCCCTGCTTCTCCAGCAATTTCAGTCTTCCACACTCCTCTGTGCCTTTGTAAACAGCCTTTTGTTCACTAACAAGAGGAATCTGCAGCCACGTCAGCTCTAAACCAACCTCCCACCATTCTCTGGGTAAAGTCCTACTCAGAAAGAGAATAGGAGGAAAAGGGATGGAGGGGGCTGGAGATGATTGTGTCTGGTGGGAACAGGCAGGGGGACAGTACACAGAGTTCAGAATGGGACAACGAGCCCGCCAAGGCTGCACTGCCCGCCTGGCTGGGTGACCTTGAGCCTATCTGGGCCTGTGACCTCACCATGCAAAGGAGCTGGACCAGAGAAATCTGAGTCCTTTCTAGCTCTAAACACTCTGGCCCTAAGCATCTATATGTTAAACAAAATTGTCCTAACATTTGTCTCTGGGTACTGAAATATTAGGAGATTTTTATTTTTTCATCTCCATTTTGCAGTCTGTGCTAAGATTACACTACTGTGTTTCTGTTTTGTGTGTATTCAAAAGCACAAAAAGTCTGTGGTTCTAGAAAGGAAATAGAAAAGTTCTTTAAAAACAAAGAAGTGGGGAAATGAAACAAATGTTAAAGGCAGAAGAGAAAGAAGGGCCCAACTGGAGGCCCCAAATCCACCCAGAGCCCTGAAGCCCCCGTTTCCCACCGACAGGCTGCAGTCTTTGTCCGCTCTCTGGCGCCCTCTGCTGGCCTTCTTGGTAACAACAGTTTAATCTGGTTTGCAAAAGTGCTCTGACGCGAATCCACCGTGAACACTAACCGGCTTCAAGTGCAGCATAAAAATCGCTTTCTGTTTACAGGAAAATCTTGCCCCATACTTGCCTCCATAATTCACTTTTAACTTTGCCTTGCAGTACTAATTGTATTGACCTTTGGGATAATTCAGTCCTTCAAGCATTCCCGGCCCAACATGCCAGGAAGTCTTCTCACGTGTCTTCCACTCCATACCTACCAGTCCTGTTTCCCCACTACCGGATGAAAGTGTGATCCCCCCACCCCGCGCCACACACACACACACACACACACACACCCTGTTGGTCCCACCCTCGGGGCGTGGTGGTCCAGGTGAACGCTTGCTCTTCTTTTGAGCTAAACCTCCCCACAGAGGCTGTCAGCAAAGACTCCTTTGCTGTCCGAGGCTGGCCTTTAGGTGCAGGACACTATGCATGTCCAGCGAGGCTTGTTGAAGCCACATCTGTCATAGATATGGATGGGAAAAGCATTTTCCTTCTAACACGCCTAATTCCAATTCTAAAAGGCACCTCTCAAGTCTTGCTGAACTTCATCAAGATTTTCACGTAGTTTCCTTAGTAAAGTCTGATGAGAAGGTCCATCCTTCTCAGGATGAAGGAGTGGTCCAGGAAGCCCTGATTGGTCCTGCCAGGGAGGGAAGGGCTGCCTTATTTGGAGACCTGCAGGAATGCAGCTCCTATATAGCTGGGTGGACCTGGCTGCCAAGAGGGTGTGCTGGGGGACTGTGCAGCTCGAGGCTCCAGAGGCACACTCCAGAGAGAGCCAAGGTACGTGAGGGGCCACTTCTGTGGTCAGGGTTGCTGGTTTCTTATCACGGCTTTACTCCGGACTGAAAATCATGCAAGGATTTCTTTACTCCCACATCGGGGATGGGTCCCAAGTTCAGGGGAGACTTGCGAGGATATTCAGTCATCACTGGGCTTGCCTTTCTATAAGCTGGTGCTACAATAAAATGCTACTTTAGGTTTGTTGGTTGGGATTTTGTTTTGCCTTGAAGACTCTGCCTATGAAAATTAATTTCTTTCTCAAGAATGCTGTGCTTTTATTTTTTTTTTATTTGACTCACCTGAAATGATCTATTATACCATTATTCTTAGTTAAGATTTCTCCTTAAAAAAGGAATGAAATGGACTATGGCCCGCTATTTAGGAGACTAATGAATGTTTACTTAGTGCTTGGATCTCTTTGGAGAAAGCCAGTCTGAGCTGACTGTGCTCAGGGGGCAGAGAGAGTGGGGTGAGGGGACCCAGGTGCTCAAGACCACCCTGGGACAGAGATGAGGCGATGTCTCCGAGCAAGGAAAGGTCAGCGACGCCTCTTCACAGGCTTCTAGAGATGACTGGGTGTGCTTCTAGAGATCACTTCAGTTGTGTTTTGCCTTTTTTTTTTTTTTTTAATATAAGGACCAATGTGGCATCAGAGTTGAACACTTTAACGGAGGAACATTCGCCACTTTTAGGGATGCTGCAGGGGGGTCGGTGGAGGGTGTGTGAGGGGCTAAACAAGCTCCCCGTCCGCCTCCTCCGGCTCTGGGGCCCCGCAGCCTCACAGTAAATCTTCGCCTAGGAGACAGCTTAGGCAAGCTCCGCTCTGGGAACTCTTTCTGCTTCCCTGAGCCACACAGACAAAGACCCAGGGGCTGGAATGCCCTGACAGTTGGCCTTGGAAAGTGGATTTCCCGATGGCTATTGTAGTTTCAGGAGCCGAATGTGACAGGCAACCTTGAGGGGTGGGGTGAAGGGCTTTTCCAGGACATCAGTGGCAGCATTCGGATGTCCCAGGGCCACCTTGACCCGGGACCCTCCTGGTGTGCCCCCAGGCCCTCCTGTCTTCCCTTTCATCTCATTTTCTCCAAAATTCCTCAAGGGCCCTGCCCTTTGCCCTTTGCCCAGCTCAGGGGGCATCATGCCCAGTGAGTGAAAAGCACAGTGTGTGAGCACTGTCTTCTCCCGAAACCCAGATGGGCAGTGGGGCATGGCTAGTGCACACATGCAGTGCAGCATTAGACAGAGCCCAGTGAAGGTCTGCCACCTCCCCCCTGTGCAGCCTTGGATAAATTACTTAACTTCTCTGAATCCCAGGACAACATTTATAACATGGGGATAATAATGTACCTACCTCATGTGAGAATTAAGTTAGGCAATGTCATAGAAGGGCTTAACACAGTGGCAGGCATGAAGAAAGTATGCAACAAAAAGCCAGTAGGATAAGCAGATGGTCACACTGTCCCCCAGGCGTGAGACTGGAAAGTGCCTGGAGCGCACTTGACCCCTGGACATAGGGGAGATGGGGTCCCTTTACTACGTTTCCATCTTTCCCTCTCCCACACCTTCCTCCTCCTCTCTCTCTCATTACTGCAAAGGCCTTTAGGATCAGCAGCCAGTGAATTCCTCAGAATGGATGGAAGAATGCACCCAAGACAGTGCCAGCTCACAGCAATAAAGAACAAAGAGGGGAGATTAAAAGTACAATCTAAAATCAGGCTCAGTGGCTTATGCCTGTAATCCCAGCACTTTGGGAGGCTGAGGTGGGAGGATCACTTGAGCCTGGGCAACATGGTGAGACCCCGTTTCTACAAAATATATTTAAAAATTGGCTGAGTGTGGTAGTGTGCGCCTGTAGTCCCAGCTACTCTGGAGGCTGAGGCAAGAGGATTGCTTGAGCCCAGGAGTTCAGCACTGCAGTGAGCTATGATCATGCCACTGCACTCCAGCCTGGGGCCTGGGCAACAGAGTGAGATCAAGATTCTGTCTCTAAAATATGTGTGTGTGTATATATATATATGTATATGTATACACACACACACACATATAGTCCATGCCCACAAGCATTTGATTCCAACTCTTCTATTATATTTTCCTCCCAGGGATTTCTTGATTTGAAAGACTTGGGAGTATCAAAGAAAACCTACATGTATTAAGTCACCACTCCTTTATTTCCCATGCATATTCAAAGCCTCTGTAATTGCCCTTTGCCATTCTTGTCTGTCTAGGAAAACAGGGACCAGGGCCCTAAGTGAATGTAATCCTAGCAATAGCAAAGGAGCTCAGTGTTGGAGTTAACCTTGCACAGCCCAAACATCGGGAAACAATCATGCTTTTGAGACCACATAAACAGCACAAGGATGCAATTCCTTCCTTAAAGTCTCCTGCACTCGGAAGGGGGCAGGGGAGCCCGGGGAGCCTGGTTGGGAGCTGATCCCTGCTGTTTCTCTGGCAGGTTCTGACACGATGAGGCAGCACCTGAGCCGGTGGTGGCTGGCCACTGTCTGCATGCTGCTCCTCAGCCACCTCTCCGTGGTCCAGGCCAGGGGCATTAAGCACAGAATCAAGTGGAACCGGAAGGCCCTGCCCAGCACTGCCCAGATCACCGAGGCCCAGGTGGCTGAGAACCCCCCAGGAGCCTTCATCAAGCAAGGCCGCAAGCTCAACATCGACTTCGGAGCCGAGGGTAACAGGTACTACGAGGCCAACTACTGGCAGTTCCCAGATGGCATCCACTACGACGGCTGCTCCGAGGCCAACGTGACCAGGGAGGTATTTGTCACCGGCTGCATCAACGCCACCCAGGCGGCAAACCAGGGGGAGTTCCAGAAGCCGGACAACAAGCTCCACCAGCGGGTGCTCTGGCGGCTGGTCCGGGAGCTCTGCTCCCTCAAGCGCTGCGAGTTTTGGTTGGAGAGGGGCGCGGGACTTCGGGTCACCATGCACCAGCCAGTGCTCCTCTGCCTGCTGGCTTTCATCTGGCTCATGGTGAAATAAGCTTGTCAGGAGACTGGTAGTGCAGAGCGCAGCAGCAAGCAAATCCCGGCAAGTGACCCAGCTCTTCTCCCCCAAACCCACGCGTGTTCTGAAGGTGCCCAGGAGCAGCGATGCACTCGCACTGCAAATGCCGCTCCCACATGTGTGCCCTGGTATGTGCCTGTGTTCTGATAGATGGGGGACTGTGGCTTCTCCGTCACTCCATTCTCAGCCCCTAGCAGAGCGTCTCTATCACTCCATTCTTAGCCCCTAGCAGAGCGCCTTATTTCAAAAGAAGGATAAGTGCTTGCTATTCCCTTCCCTGAATACATTACTACTACTAGATTAGTAGTAAATGCTCCATGAGAAGAATACGTCAGGCACTGCGCCACCTGCTTCACAGCACTTCCCAACAACTCTTAGAAGTAGGTGCATTCCCATTTTACAGATAAGGGAACTGAGGCTCAGAGAGCTGAAGTAGTGCACCCAGCATCACCAGCTAGAAAGTGGCAGAGCCAGGATTCAACCCTGGCTTGTCTAACCCCAGGTTTTCTGCTTTGTCCAATTCCAGAGCTGTCTCGTGATCACTTTATGGCTCACAGGGACCCACATCCAAACATGTATCTCTAATGAAATTGTGGAAGCTCCATGTTCAGAAATAAATGAAAACACCTGAGCTGGTGCTGTGTACTTTGGAACAAGGACGCTATTTTAATCCTTCTAACTAAACTAAAATAGAATAAAGGAATTAAACTAAAATAGAAGTAAAGCTAGACAAAGGCCCAGAAATCATATTGTAAGGAAATATTGAAAGCTGATTCCCAGAGCAGACCACATATACAGCAGGATGTGTCTGTGGCATGAATACGTTCTTTCTCTTTTTTCTTTTCTTTCTTCTTTCTTTTTTTTTTTTTTTTTTTTTTTTTTCTTTTTGAGGTAGAGTTTTACTCTTGTCCCCCAGGTTGGAGTGCAATGGCACAATCTCGGCTCACTGCAACTTCTGCCTCCCAGGTTCAAGCACTTTTCCTGCCTCAGCCTTCCGAGCAGCTGGGATTACAGGTGCATGCTATCATGCCCGGCTAATTTTGTATTTTTAGTAGAGACTGGGTTTCACCATGTTGGCCAGGCTGGTCTCGAACTCCTGATCTCAGGTGATCCACCTGCCTGGGCCTCCCATAGTGCTGGGATTAGATTTTTTTTTTTTTTTTCAAAAGAAGGGTAAGTGTTTGCTGTTCCTATCCCTGAAACATTGCAAATATTTAAGAAAAAAAGGAAATTTTAATGGTGTATTTGCTTCTAATGTTCCCCTAACCCTATGTGCATGTTTTATGTGCACCCATACGAGTATCTTTAAATATAATCCCTTTATATCTGTGTTCTATGCAAAGTCTCTCAGTTCTTTCAAGGCAGCCTGGTGAAGGCCATCATCTCTGTAAACCACTTAGCACTACAAAAATCCAATTACTCACCAAAAAGGTTAAAAAAACAAAACTGTGTCTTTAGAGAGACCCAATAAAGAATTCAATCCATGCCATAAGCAGGAATTGATACACCACCTTATTAGCTAAAAATATATATAACAAAATATGAATAATGTTTAAAATCTGTTTTAAATTTAAAACAATGAATTGAATGCTCTAAGGGGCTCCTACAGGCGCTTTAGGCCACTCTCAGAGACTCCCAGGAGTTGTTCAACTATATTTGGAGAAAACAGCCACAGAATATTATCGATTCTCCTTTAAAGATAGTTTGTAAGGGGGGAACATGCATTTTATCAGACAGTTTATCCAAAGCATTTCAGAACATGAGTGCTGATGAGGGCCTCTCTTGTGCTGAGTCCCCTCCGCTATCAGTGTTCTGCTCAAGGACACATTTGGAAGGTTTTAACATTGAAAGTGAGCAGAGGACTTGGGGGCAGAGCAGCGCAAAGAAACAGCCTTACACTGGGCACATGGAGGAGACGTCCACCCTGCAGCCAGGACTGGGGTTCACGCTGCTGCCAGCGCTACACCCGCCTTCTGATTCCACAGTCCTGTTCATTCTAGATCAGAGAGCGAGAAAAAAAGTACAGAACATATCCTCTAAGCTTATTTCCTGCTTTCTAATTTAAAAAATAATAACAATGGCAAGAGAGAAAGAAAGAAAAAGTACTCAGAGGCTGACACTGACATTTCACTTCCTCGCTCTCCTAAGTTTAATTACAACAGCACGTGCAGCCACGTCAGCCAAATGACTTCATTTCTGATGTGAAAACGCTTAGGCCATGATGTCGTTCATTTTCTGTAATTGCTGTCTTTCTCATTCTGTTAATAGTCCCAGCAACCAGATTTCAGTGGGGCGTGACGTGAATGTGTACATGGTGATTCAAATGCAAAATGTGTTTATGGAGCTTTTCATCGAAAGCGTGTGCGCTTGAACATTCTTGCTCAAGTAGATGAATCATGGGGTGGAATAAAGGCTTAGTGAGCCTGGCTTTTCACTTTAGCAAAGGGGCATGGAGTGCCTACTATGTGCAAGACATTGGGAGGGGCTTCGGAAATTTTCTGGATATCGTCATTTTGCAGTGTGAATAATTTTGCCAACCATTTCTTTCTTAGCTCCTGCTGAGTGTCGACTTTTTAAAATATAAGTTTATTGTAAAAGTGACATGAAAATTACAACAGATATTCCAAACCAAAATAATACAACAATCCCAGCATCTGATTGAGTCAGTGTTCACTGCTTCCCCTGTACTTTCCTAGTTCTTAACCACTTGCATATATAAACGTTCATATGCGCAATAAAAAAAGTGTGCTTTTATATTCCAAATTTTTACTTAACTTCATTCAATGCTTTTTACTCATTTTTCTATACCTTTTTTTTTTTTTTTTTTTTGAGGTGGAGTCTCATTCTGTTGCCCAGGCTGGAGTACAGTGGCATGATCTTGGCTCACTGCAACCTCCGCCCCCCAGGTTTAAGCAATTCTCATGCCTCAGCCTCCCAAGTAGCTAGGATTACAGGTGCCCGCCACTAAGCTCGGAAATATTTTTTGTGTGTTTTTGGTAGAGACAGTGTTTTGTCGTGTTGGCCAGGCTGGCCTCGAACTCCTGACCTCAGGTGATCCACCCACCTCGGCCTCCCGAAGTGCTGGGATTGCAGGGGTGAGCCACTGTGCCCTGCTTACTCTTTGTTTTCTTTCCTCTTCACCCATCTTCCCCAGTCCCGCCCCCTCCTTCCAGCTTCCACCTTAACTGTGCTCAGATACGTAAGTGAGGGTTTTTTAACTTGATTATGCCTTTTAAAAATACTATGTATGTAAAATACTTATTCATCTGCAACTTGGCTTACCTAACTTAATATTGCATCATGAAACTCTTTGGAACAACAGCTATCTAGATAGCTGGCTCATGCTTTTGGATTGCTACATAATCTCACTTAATACAGATGTCCCGACTGATTGAATCATTGCCTGTTGATGGGCCTTCAGATTACTTCCAGTTTTTTGCCACTGCAAACAATAAACATCCTTGTACATACTACATTGCAGTCTGGTAGTTTTGTTTCTGGAACAAAGCCTGTGTGTAATTTAAATTTTACCAGCCGTGACCGGGTTGTGTTCACACATAACTGGAGCAAATCCTATTCCCACCAGCTGTTTATGGCATTCATTTGGAAGAGTTTCTGTCATTTAAGCCTGAGAAGCCACCTTTTCTACAAATGCTGCCTAAGCATCTTCTCTCTTTTGCAAATGGCACACCTAAAACTCTCTAAAACTTTTGGCCATGAGGACCATTTGAAAATCCTCCTAAAACTGTTAGCAACTCTCATTCTAAATCTGGTCCTTGGCCCAAAACATCTGCATGAGAAGCCTGGAAAACAGGCAGTGAGTGTGCAGGCTTCCAACTCAGAGGGTGGTGTGTCTGCACAGCTCCACACACCCCAGCCACTGGGAAGGCTTGAGGTGAGGTTATGCCCTGGCCTTTTTACTGACTTTTACTAAAATTACACATGCAAGTATTTGCATTCCAGCCAGAATACCCTCTAGATCCAAAAGCTCAAAAGGAGCAGAGAACTGAGAACACTATTAAAGTAGCCCATGCTGTTCCTCCCCTCCAGGCCCTGGCAGACAATCAGCATTTCCCTGGAGCCCCTCACACCCCACCTTGCTTAAGATATGCCTGACAATGTCTAGAAACTCCACCCTCTGGTCCTAATAGGGTGTCCCAGGCAGTGGCCTTAAGTTTGTCTTGAGCTGCCTGCACTCTCTACCTCAAGCTTTCTGACAACAAGTGACTGGATTGGGGTGGTGGCTGACTGGGTCAAGGACTCCAGGCCCTACATGGTACCTATGATGTGGTCACATCTTGTTCCTTCACCCAAGACTTTTTTCATCATGGCTGTAGATGGATGGACACATGTACCCTAAGCTGTCTCTGTGTTGGTGCATGGCACATCCACATCCTGAGTCTACCAGACTCTCTAATGAAATGTGACTGCAGGGCTCGTGTGCCCTCATGTAACCAGCACTGTCACAGACCACACCTGCCAGGCGAGTGATCAAGAAGACTTACACAGACTTGGCATCATGACCAGTTTCAGTTTTTCCAGCTCAGACACTGCCCTGCTGAGGAACAGACCTCTTGGTGAGCCTGGCTCAGACCAGAAGCTAAGAGTTTGCTGTCTACCCAGAGACCACAAGTCAGAGATGAGCGAGGGCCTCCTCATCCCTTATCCTCAGTGCTGGCAGAGGACCCCATTTCAGTGGGCATCCAGCTTCCCCAGTGGAAGAAAAGGGAGCCCAACCCTCATGCCTCTGGGAATGCATCCCTAAAAAATGGGAATAGCTCAGATATTTCCTGCAAAAATGAGACTAAAATACTATTCCTTTGAGAAATCTCAAAGCACATTCCAGATCATCCAAAGACTGCCCCGGAAAAATAGACTCAGCTGTTTCCTTTAGCAAATGGGAGCCTTCCCCTGGGCCCGTGGTTTAGGGAGCCTCACTTTGGAGCAGGAGCATGCACGGGGAAGCGACCGAGATTCCACCCCCAGAGCACTAAAGCCCCAAGGCCTCCCTCCCACACTGAGCCCCAGACCCCAAATAGAGGGTGGGAGAATCTGTTCCTCTGGCATTGGGTGAGAGGCCTCAGACTGAAATGAGCCCCATGCACTGACCATGCCCCTTCTAAAGGGACCTTCCTGGTGAGCACAAAGCCGACCCCCAAAAAGAGCTCATCCTCCAATACTCAAGTGTCATCCCTGTACCCTGGACTGAACTGTAATGGGCACATAAATTCCCTGGAATCTTGGTAAAATGCACCTTCTGCTTCAGCAGGTTTGGAGTGGACCAGATTCTACATTCCTTTGCTTTTCTTTTTCTTTTTCTTTTTTTTTTTTGAGACGGAGTTTCGCTCGTTTCCCAGGCTGGAGTGCAATGGCGTGATCTCAGCTCACTGTAACCTCTGCCTCCCAGGTTCAAGCGATTCTCCTGCCTCAGCCTCCCGAGTAGCTGGGATTATAGGCACGCGCCATCATGCCTGGATAATTTTGTATTTTTAGTAAAGATGGGGTCTCTCCATGTTGGTCAGCCTGGTCTGGAACTCCTGACCTCAAGTGACCCCCCTGCCTCGGCCTCCCAAAGTGCTGGGATTACAGGCATGAGCCCCTGCACTGAGCCCCAGATTTTACATTTCTAACAAGTGTCGCCGCCTCCTCCAAGATGCCTGAACCCTGAACTGAGCTTCGTCCCTCCATCCACCCCTCCCACCCGCCCATTCATCCTGGGGATTCCCAGATCTTATTTTAATGCAAACCCTTTTGTGAGAAAGTATTGCAAGAAAGCATTGCTTTCTTAAACAATGCAAATTGTTTTGACTCCAACAGGTTTGGCCATAATCTGTGGAAGGAAATTGGCAGAAGGCCAGAGAGGAACTAGAGGAAGCTGGACGCAGGCAGGTCAAGGCCAGAGGAACTCACATAGCTGGCTTCCCTGGGTGGTGAGAGGTGGGTGGTGGGGAGGGAGAGGGGAGGTACTGATTGGGGAAAGGAGACCATCCATGCATCCCGTGTCCAAGGGAGAATTACATGCACAGGCTTATCAGAGGTGACACCAGCATCCAGCAGGGAAAGCTGTTTTGCAACCAGGAGCTCCATGCTCAAAAAATAACATTCAGCACCAAGGAGAGGGATTTTCAAGAGCAAAGCAGAGGTTAAGGTGCAGGCAGAGTCCCGGCTAGATGCAAGCCATGTCGATTGTTGTGCTGGTATTTCTAAATCTGTAACTAAGATTCTAATTTTTTAAATTGGCTGTTTTGGCTCGGGGCTACTTAGCAATCAAGAACAAAATGGGGGCACTTATGATATCTCTTAAATATCGTTTACTCCTGACGGTGCCCAAGCCAAATCATGTCATCACCTCTAATGTCCTGGGGAAAACAAATAGAGGAAGCAGGAAGCAAAGGGCTGGTGGGTTTTCCTGAGCTTTGGGCCCACTTAGGACAGCCAAATGGTGTAAGCCTCCACCCAAAGTTAACAGGCTTTCTAGGCTCATTTGCACAAGAGCAGACTCCAAGAAGTTTCTTCTGGAATTTCAAATGTGATGTGGTCTGCAAATCTGCTCCCTGCCAGCTGACCTGTGCAGATGGCTGTTTCCAAAAGTTGAGCTGTCAGACTCTCTCCAAAGGCAGGACCTAGGCCTCCCTCATCTGTCTATGGAGCCCTCATAGGCAGCATCCTGCCTTAGAGATGGGTTTTACTTAGAATTACAGAACATTTTTCCTCTTTGCATTATCTCAGCTCCTAACTTATGTTTAACATTTGAGCTAATGTCCTTCTTTGTCTCATCTTGGGCGTTTCGTGGATTTGTTCGTGCCTCCACTCAACAAACATGCATTCAGTTCCTACCATGAGTCTGTCTGCTCTGTGCGGGAGCCATAATGGTGGGCAACAGAGGCAATGTGCCTGCTGTTAGGTGTTTTGTTCTGGTGGCACACACATGCACATATAACCAGAGGTGTGCTAGTGTATCAGCTCTACGCCAGAGTAGGGGTGAGGGAGCCTTAATTTGTACTATTTGCCAATTTCTATGATGTAAATGGTGACCCAGCCAATTCCAAATTACCCACATGATGTCACTGAATGTGGAGTTAATAGAGATGTGTATGATCATCTCTCAGGAGCCTATATGACCTGTTCCAAAACAATTAATTTAACTGTTTACTTTGTAGCCTTTACATGTATTAATTTACTCCTACAAACAATATCATAGCTCTTCAAAGTCAGAGCTGAAGTCATCTCAACTGGGAGGCTATTGATGGATTGGTGATGGTCCTCCAGGTCCCTCTCCCTTCCATGCAGACACCTAGGTGAAGGCCCAGCTCCAGGTAGACACAGGAAGAGATGATGCCAGAGCAGAAGAGAAATGACACATGGAGCTGCCGCTGGAGTTGAGGATCATTTAGCAGTAAATCTTTTTTGATTTTCTATTGCATGCCTGGCAGTCCACTGGAATCCAGAGATGCCACAATGAATGAGTCACTGCCACTGCCTTCAAGGTGCTCACAGTCTGATGCAGAAAGGATAATGACCATGCACTGTGGGAAAATGTTGTGTTAAACATGGGAATTAGCAAGAAAGATTTGCTAGAGAAGGCAAGTCTGAAAGGATGAATGGGGACGTCCAGGTGGAGAAGATGGGAAAGATGCAGAATCACTGCAAAAAAGAAAACAAGACTATGGTGCATTCAGGAAGCTGCAAGCGGTCCAGTACAATGGGAATGTGGGCACAGATGGAGGAGAGTGAAAGATGAGGCTGGAGAATGAAAGGAGCAAGATCTGCAAAGATCCCTCCTGCTGCTTGCCCTATGTCCTCTTGGGAAGCACTTCTCAAACTATAATGGGCACACAAATTCCCTGGGATCTTGGTAAAATGCAGCTTCTGCTTCAGCAGGTTTGGGGTGGACCAGATTCTACATTTCTAACAAGCTCCCTGATTATGTTGACGCTGCTGGTCCATGGACTATCCTTTGCATAGCAAGGGTGTAAGGAAGAGGAGAGCGTTGAACAGTGTTAGGAAGGTGGATTCCACGATCAGGCTTGCATTTCTAAAGATGACTCTAGTTGCTGGGGGCAGGATGGGCCAAGATGGGCGGAGCTGCAGGAGCAATGGCGGAGAAAAAGAAGGTTAAGAGTTAAAGTCTAGGTTAGGTGCGGTGGCTCATGCCTCTTATCCAAACACTTTGGGAGGCTAAGACAGAAGGACTGCTTGACCCAGGAGTTTGAGACCAGCCTGGGCAACATGGCAAGACCCCATCTCTACAAGAAATAAAAACTCAGCCAGGCGTGGTGATATGCACCTGTAGTCCCAGCTACTTGGGAAACTGAAATGGGAGGATTGCTTGAGCCCAGGAGGTCAAGGCTGCAGTGGACCATGATCCTGCTGTTGCACTCCAGCCTGGGCAATAGAGCAAGACCCTGTCTCAAAAAAAAAAGAATGAGTTAAATCTGGCATGTTGATGAGCTTGAGAGGTACCATTTGGATGCTGCTTTGTGTCAGGCTTCTTGTCCTCACCACCTGTCTCACCTGTTTCTCCTCCCAAGGTGGATCTGGCGCCCGCAGGATCCCTCCTACTCCAGGACATCTTCTCAGGCCTCTGCGTGCCAGCTTGCATGGCATCACTTGGCTTTACAGAATTGGGCAAAGTCATGCTTAATGTCACTCAGTCCTGTTGCAGGGTGAAGTCATTTATTTTAGGGGCAAATCTATTTCCATAGCTTTATTTTTTTAATGTAGTAATTTTTGTTGCTTTTCCTTTTCCATAAAATAAATACTTGCTACATAGTTTCTCCTGAAATTATAAATTAACTGTTCAGGGTTAACAAGGCATGAATTATTCTATTGAATCTATAAAACATTCAGCTTTATAAGAAACAGATTTTTACTTTTTTTTTCTCATTACACATTATTATATAACCTTTAAGGATAATAAAGCTGTGTTAAGATTTAAAATTTGAGAAATCTATCTATACTAAGTTTTTAAAAAGTGTATTAATCAAGGCTAAATTTTAAACATTGATATATACATATTTCATAATCTGAATCTGTTTAACATTAATACTAGCCTTTCTCTCTGTTTTTTTTTTCCCCCTACAAGATGACCTGACTTTGCAGAATAGTGGTTCCCAACTAGTGCTGACTTTGTCTCCCTGGGAACATTTGGCAATATCTGATGAAATTTTTGTTGTCATTGGTAGGGGAGCTAATGGCATTCAGTGAGTAGAACCCAAGATGCTGCTAACCATCCTACAATGCACAGGATGGAACCCCATAACTAAGAAATATCCAGCCCAAATGTCAACCGTGCCAAGGTTAAGAAACCCTGCTGCAAAGTGCAACTCAATTCCCATTTTATGAATATCCTCTCTGTTCAATGTAATTCTGAAAACACAGATCTGACTAACTTGCATATACTACTTAAAAGAATGTTTAACCTAACCAATGTCATTACCAAAAGCAATGGTTGACTTTAAGTATCAAGTGATACTTCCAGAATGATTAAACCACAAAGTCAGCTTAGAAAGATAGAAATCAGGACGCATTATTTATATACCACTTAATTGTTCTTGAATCTGCTCTACCAGTCTAATCTGTTAATATGGAAAGTTAATTAGAACTGTTTTGAGTTAGTTAAGCATGTAGTTTCCTTTGAACACTTTTCTGAACTATGATAAAAATTAAATTATATATAAAGCACCTGGAAAATAGAAAAGCACTCTACAAATGTTCTCAAAATGTTTGTTGCAACATGTGAAAAGTGAAGAGCTTCACTTACTTGTCCAAACTTGTCATGAACATGTGTTTGGACAGTTAAATTAATTTTTATTTGTTCTCTCTTCTTTACAATGATTTTTCTTACATGTCTTTTACAAAGATCAGCACATATATATGGTATGTGTGATACAAAAGAAAGCAAATGTGTTTTTCACGCAAATAAACTATCAAGGTGGCATATGAGTGTTCTAATTGGGAGCCAATATATTTTTCAAATTATTCTAAGTTTAGGGGTTTTTTTGTTTGTCTGTTTGTTCTTGTGTTTGTTTGTTTTGAGATGGACTCTCACTCTGTCACCCAGGCGGGAGTGCAGTGGCATGACCTTGGCTCACTGCAACCTCTGCCTCTCAGGTTCAAGCAATTCTCCTGCCTTAGCCTCCCACATAGCTGGGATTACAGGCACCTGCCACCATGCCTGGCTAATTTTTGTATTTTTAGAGGATGGGATTTCACCGTGTTGGCCAGGCTGGTCTCAAACTTCAGACCTCAGGTGATCCACTCACCTCGGCCTCCCAAAGTGCTGGGATTACAGTCGTGAGCCGCCATGCCCGGCCTTTTTCTCTTTTTTCTTTTTTTTTTTTTTTTTTTAACGGGATCTCATTCTATCATCCAGGCTGGAGTGCAGTGGAATGATTATGGTTCACTGTAGCCTCGACCTCCCAGGACCAAGTGATCCTCCCGCCTCAGCCTCCCGAGTAACTGGGACCACAGACATGCATCACCATGCCTGGCTAATTTTTTGTATTTTTAGCAAAGACAGGGTTTCATCATGTTGCCCAAGTTGGTCTCGAATTCCTGGGCTCAAGCAATCTGCCTGCCTCGGCCTTCTGAATTACTGGGATTACAAGGTGTGAGCCACTGTGCCCAGCTTATTCTAAGTTTAAGTAGAGAAAGTTTTCAGTATTTTATTAATCATTTATCTCCACATCCACATCCTATTTATTTTTCCGTGGTCAATAAACTGATTCAAATGATTTAAGTTATCCCACCATTTAAAGAGAAAAGTCTCTATAATAACTTGAAACCATGAAGTTATTTTAATTTCACCAATGACTACATTTTTCAGAAGTTCTAGCTCTTTCTTTGACACACTGAAAATAGCTTTTTGTCTCACTGGAATCTGGGATCTGAATTCAAAGTTCTGTTCTTCCTCACAAACAAAATATAATCAGTTTTATGTTCTCCCCAGATGCCATCAGATTGAATTTTGTTGCCAGTTGATGCGAGATAATAGGTTTCTTCTGGAGGAGCCTCTTCCATGGGAATTCCTAATTCAGCTTTTAGATGCCTCTGTGCTACTCAACTTGTGCCAATGACATCATTTCTCTCAAGCTTGTCTGGATTACTTAATGGATGACTACAAACAAGTATTGGTGAAACTGGCTGGAAGGGTAATTTTAGCATCTGACCTCTGCTGTCACAGGAGCTCATTTTGGTGTTGAGTAAGAAGACACTAAGAGCTTGATGCAATAATCCATTCCCAATGTTTTCATTCAGGTGACAATTCTTCTTGGTCTCAGCTCCAATATTACTGTCATTTTCATCCATAACAATACACTTCTTTGTGGTGCACAGTGGTTCACACCTGTCATCCCAACATTTTGAGAAGCCAAAGTGGGAGGATCGTCTGAGCCCAGGAGTTTATGACCAGCCTGGGCAGCATAGCAAGATCCTGACTTTGCAAAAATTTTAAAAATTCATTGGGTGTGGTGGCGCATCCCTGTAATCTCAGCTAATCAGGAAGCTGAGGCAGAAGGATCACTTGAGCCCAGGAGGTCAAAGCTGCAGTGAGCCATGATCACACCACTGCACTGTAACCTGGGTCACAGGGCAAGACCCTGACTCTAAAAAATAAATAAATAATGAATTTTTTTAAAGAACACACTTGTCTACGAGGAGTTGAACTTGTTGCTCTTGGAGATGTCCAATACCTGTCTGAGGCATCGTCACAGTATGTCTGATCTGCCCTAGAAGACAGGCCTGGCACAAGGGTGGCATCAATGCTGGGCTCAGGTATGCCTTGGGAGCTTTATAAATGGTTGTCCCTGGAGTATATATTCGAGACCTAAAGAGAGGCCATTTGTGTTTTCTAATCTCAAGTTTCCTTGCGGGGGGCCGCTGGCCTCATCCTGGTAAGTCTTCCTAGAGCCACAGGAAGAATCAATATTCCAGCGTCAGCCAGCAGGGGGCAGTGTGGAAATACACACACTAGGCCATTTTTTTCAAAGGGTCGGCTTCCCTGAGGGTGTCTATCTGTGCCTCCACGGAGCATGGCTTGGGCTATTCCTCCAGTCCCATGGCCAGGTGGATCCTTCTTTTATGCTTCATTTCTATTAAATGAGAACATTCTCAATTCACTAACTGGATTGTTGGAAAGGCAGCAAGCTCTGCTAGATAGTTCTAAATATTTGCATCAAATGTGGACCAGAAATTATCAATCTGTCTTTCAACGCTCTCAGATCTGAGTCAGCAAGCCTGCCACACGCGAAAGTAGGAACATTAAATACTTGAAGCTGGGAGAGAATAAGTGGGTTTCTAATCCTCTCTGGTGCATTCAGTTCTAGAAAGTGGCTCTTTGTATTCTACTGGAACATTTCTATGTATGACTTTTTTGTTGTTTGTTTTTTGAGACAGAGTCTCCCTCTGTTGCTCAGGCTGGAGCACAGTAGCACAATTTCAGCTCACTGAAACCTCTGTCTTCCGGGTTCTAGGAATTCTTCTGCCTCAGCCTCCCGAGCAGCTGAGATTACAGGCACGTGCCACCACGCCCAGCTAATTTTTGTATTTTTAGTAAAGGCAGGGTTTCACTATGTTGACCAGTCTGGTGTAATGGTGTAAACATACATATGTTTTAAACATGCTTTAAAACAAAATTTCATTTTAGAGATGGGATCTCGCTATGTTGCCCAGGCTGGAGTGCAGTGGCTATTCACAGGTGTGATCATGAAGCACTGCAGCCTAGAGCTACTAGGCTCAAGCGATCCTCTCACCCCAGCCTCCCACATAATTGAGACTACAGGTATACACCACCATGCCCGGCTTTAAACATGCCTTTTAAACGTGTCATAAATCACATTTCTCTGATGAATAAAAAGAATTATCTAATGTTGAGAAAGAGTCAATGTTTAATCATTTACCTCACAGGGCAGATTTCTTAATGAATTCTGTTATTGAATTTAACATCATGTTATTTTGGCCCTGAACGCATAACTCAGGCCATTCTGGATACTGAATGTGTTGCTGACTTACATGTAGGCAAATCACTCAGAAGCATATACACTTTACTGCATTATCAATACCATGAAGAAATATTTCCATATCATGCTTCATTTGAGAAAGAGCACTTTCTTCTTGATATGTGTGTAATCCCTTGGTCTCGGGAAGCTAAAGCACAGCTTACTAAGGGATTCTGTATACTCCACTAATTACGTAGCTTAAATCAGGCTGAGTAAACATGTAAACCAAATGCAAATCACCAATCTACATATGTTTAAGAAATAATGTAGACATGCCGCTGTGGCATACCTCCCAGGGAGTTCTGGTTTTAAGCAGCATCTTATAAATCACCAGCAAGAATAATCAATTCATATCTTGACGGAGGGTCTTTACCAGATTCCCACATACCACTGGAGTTAAGCACTGAATCCACACAAGCCAGCTGCAATTAAGACCCATTGCTATGGTTTGGATATTTGAGCTCCTCGTAAAAAAAATCTCATGTTGAAATTTCATCCCCAGTGTCAGACGTGGGGCCCAGTGGGAGGTTTGGGTCATGGGAGCAGATCTCTTGTGAATGGCTTGCTGCCATCCTCACAGGTGTAAGTTTCACTCTTAGTTCCCTCAAGAGCTACTTGTTGAAAAGAGCATAGAACCTCCTCCTGCCTCCTCTTGCCTCCTCTCTCCCCATGTGATCTGCACACAGTGATTCACCTTCCCCTTCCGCCATGAGTAGAAGCAGCCAGAGGCCTTCATTCACCAGAAGCAGGTATTGGTGCCATGCTTTTTGTACAGTCTGCAGAACGATGAACCAAATAAACCTATTTTCTTTAGACATTACCAAGTCTCAAGTATTCTAACAACACAAGCAGGCTAAGAAAACCCCATCTATGGTCAGTCACCAAGGCCTCTTCTCTCATATGAGTTTTGGACCTTACTCTATTTGATAAAGTTGTTTCTCGTGGGGATATGCATTAACAATTCTGATATGTGCACACTGAAATCGAAAATTAATTATGCAAAGGGTGGGTAGTAGAAGCCAGGTCACTCACCGTTGGAATGCAAATTTACAGAGAAGCCAGGGGAGGAGGCTACAATGATCCACTTGGTAATGGAGCAGAGTTGGAGACGTCAGGATGAACTCATGTCTAGCTTAACACAGGGGCAGAAGATTCCATATAGAAACATGTATACATATGGGATATCCACAAGTTAGTATACACACGAATATTTCCTTGCTCTGTCATCCAAGAAGGACTAAAATAAACAGCAGCCCAGTAGCGAAAAGCATACTTAGCACCCAGACCTTGGTTTCTAACAACACTCTCCAATGAAAGGCACCAGGGCTCCTTGGAGAAATGGCCAATTCTATGCCTCTGACAGAAACATGCAAGAGGAGCCTGGAGTATTTTGTGGTGCCAGAAAATAAGAAGGCACTCAAAAACAAACAAAAACAAATGCATATTAATGGAACTACTTCAAAGAAACACAGGAGCCAAGTGAGAGCGCTCCCAACGGCCAAAGGTGGAACTATTTGAGCAACAAAATAAAGCAGTGCCGGATTATCATCCAAAGTATCAAATAAATACCCCTGAGTCCTCACTGTTGCAAGTAAATGATTGAATAAATTAATAAATGGGGGAGGAGGGACAAGTCCCTTGGACAGAGAAATTTCAAATAATTTATGCAGATACTGTGCCTCAAGGGGGTGAGGCATAACACCTGATTCATTAAATATGGAGCAAGCCTAGTGACTTCCTTCCTAAGAGAACAGTATGGAATGGGGGAGAAGAGTGACCTTAGAGTGGAGGACCCTGACACACACGACCTCAGCCAGGTGATGAAGGTCAACATCAGTGGTGATCAATCATGTTGATCGTACATACTTCTGATGCGATGTGAGGAAAACAGCACTTTACTTCTGTGGTCTTCCTCTCAAAAACTCATAACCCCAGTCAAGTCAGGAGAAAAACATCAGACAAATCTAATAAATAGGCATTCGGGAAAATATCTGAGCAGTACTTCTCAAAACTATCAAGGTCATCAAAAACAAAGAAAGTCTAAGAAACTGTCATAGCTAGAGGAGCCCAAGGAGAGGCGACGACTAGATCATGTATCAGTGTTGGTTCATTCCTTCTAACAAATGTGCCATACTCATGCAAGATGTTAACAAAGGGAACATTGGCCATGAGTATATGGAAACACTCTGTACTATCTTCTTGATTTTTCTGTAAGTTTGAAACAGTTCTAAACAAAAAAAGTATTTTAAAAATACAATCAAGGCCAGGGACAGTGACTCAGGCCTGTAATCCTGACACTGTGGGGGGACCCCTTGAGCACAAGGAGTTCGAGGCCAGCCTGGGCAATGTGGGGAGACCCTGTCTCTACAAAAAATTTTAAAAATTAACCACGTATTGTGGTGCACACCTGTGGTCCTAACTACTCAGGAGGCTGAGGTGGGAGGATTGCCCCAGCCACTCTTTGTCCATTCTTGAAGGAAATCTCCATGATGTTCAACTTGTTCTTGTCACTCAAAATGACCGTCCCCTGCCCTCTATAACTACGAGTAGAAACTGAAGGTCTCTGGCAGCACTTTTCCAAGACTGGGTTTTCCCCAGAAGCAGAGCCCGAGACAAGGATTCGAATGCAAGGGCTTTGCATGGGAGCACACGGGGAGGGGAGAAGGGAGATGGGAATTGTGGGGAGGAGCGCTGTGCCACCGTGGGGAGCCGCTGAGACACCACGGGACACACCTCAGAATCTGTCCACCAACGAGCAAGGGAGCTGGAGCCTTTATTCACCAACAGCCCTGCCTTGCAGGGTAAGGGTGGCTCCAAGCACCCCAGAGAAAGAACTCAGGCAGAGAGGCAGGAGCCTCTGCAGTGGCCTCCAGGCTGGGCTGAGGCCATATGCCAGGACCTTTGTCTCTAGATACAGGCCTGGGAAAGGCAAGAAAGAGGGCTGGCCTTGAGCTCTGCGCTCTTGTTTGGGGGATCAAAGAACCAGGGATGCAGTACACTGAGAAATTCAAGTGCTCGGACTTTCCTCCCCTTTCTTAGCACACAGGGTCCTTCTCCATATGGACACAGGGGAACCTCACCCCCCAAGGCAGCACAACTGCTAACACCTTTCCATGAGAGCAAAGCAAAGCGACTGCAGCAGAAACGTCAGGTGAGGACGAAGATTGTCCAGAGGAAGCTGGCCCCAGGCTCTCCAGGGCTCCATTGTTCTCTGCATGTCTCAGAGCTGTCCAGAGCATGGAGCAGGCCAGCTGAAGGAAGCTTTGGCTCCGGGTTTTGTCCTCTCTTCCTGCTGGTGGGAAGAATGGGAGCTGGCAGGAAAGGAAACTGACTGAACAAAGAGACAAAGGAAAAGCAGAGGCCCCCTGGAGAGATGTTACAGCTGGCCTCAGAGCTCATTGTGTCGGAATGGGGGAAACAAGCCATTCCCGGGAATATACCTAAAAACTGCAAGAGACTCCCGTGCCCATCACCATCAAACCAGGCGCTAGCCCGAGAATTTGACTTCCCAGATCTCAAAGGAGACTTAAAACTTTGGGTCCAAAAGACAAGATTTTTTTTCCATTTGCTTTAAAACTCTTGTTGAAAAGCAAATGTTAAGTCTGGGAACTCATGTGTTAACCAAGAAAGAGGTTTCTTAAGTTCATCAGCCACCATCCAGAGCTGGGAGCAAAACTAACCTTGCAAGTTGGGGCCGGGAATACGTAGACAAGGACTTGGAAAGGTTTATGCCATGAGCCTACACATGAGAGGGACTCAGGGGCCTTGAGCATCCAGGTATCCAAGCTCTGGTGCCACAGCATTGGGGGCCATTGCTCAGAACTGAAAGCCTTTCAAAGGCAAACCGCAACACCATTCAGATACCTGAGGTGCTCCTCTGGGGCATGGCCGTGACAGAGACTGTGGCAGGCCCCAGAACACTTTGCTCCTCTTACCAGCTACGTGTGACTTTGAGAAAGTCACTTATCCTCGTGGTGTCTCTGTTTCCTGATCTATAAGGTAGAGATCGTGACCTGCTTCGTGGAGTTGTTGTGAGAATGCCAAGTGCTCAGTGCAATGCTTAGAACACAGTAAGTGCTCCACAATATGAGTTACTGCACTGATGCAGCATGTGTGCTCACAGTCGAATGCCACATGCCCACCCACTATCTACCTTCCTTTCTCCCCTCTAGATTTCCAGGGATGGTTTTTTGGGGGAAAGGAATCGGTAACTGATGGTAGTTTTCCATCACGCTCCAAATCAGAAATCTTGAGATCCTATGATACCCACTCAAAAATGCATTATTAATCCAGTTCTCAGCAACCTCCACTCACTACCATCATCTTTCATCTGGATGTCTGCGGCAGCCTCCTAACTGATATTCCTGCTTCCATTCACAGGAACAGAAATAACCTATTAAAAATCTAAAATCTGACTCACCCTCTCTCCTTAAAACTTTTTTAAAAACTTCCCATTGTACCTAAATAGAATCCAAACTCTTGTACTGGCTTCAAAAGCCCTGTGCCTTTCTACAAGGTCACTAGACCCCTATTTCCCTGCCAAACTCTGTTTCAGCCATGCGGTTTCTCTGTCAGTTCCTGAAACACAACAAGTTCCTTCCAGCCTCAGGACCTTTGTCTGTTTCCACTGCCTCCCCTTCGTTATATGACAAGCTCCTTCTCAAACTGCAGATCTCAGCCAAAATCTCAGCTTTTCACCAGGCCTCCCCAGGCCATTCTCTCTAAAGTAGGTTCCTTCTGCTGCTGCTTCATTATCTGTTTCCACTTTGCCCTTCTCTTCCTGTATCAGTCAGCTATTGCTGTGTAACAAGCCACCTCAAAACTCCATGGTTAAAAACAACAGGCATTTATTATCACTCACAACTGCAGGCTGGCTGGGGTTCAGCTGGGTACCTGTGGTCCTCATGGAAGAGCTGTGGGTCATGGAGGGCATTTCTGTTCCACATGTCTCTCATCCTCCTGCTGGAATGAGACTGGGCACATTTTTCTCATGGTAATAGCAGAGGAACAATAGAGCAGGCAGAAAGATGTGAGCTCTCTCAAGGCCTAGGCTCAAAAGAGACACAACATCCTTTCTACCACATTTTACGGGCCAAAGCACATCCTTGTGATCAAGCCCAAACTCAAAGAGTGGGGAAATGCCCTCCATCCATAGTGAGGCCAGGCAGGCCTGTGTCCACAGGGAGGAGGGATAAAAAATGAGGGCATTCATTCAACTGCCACGATTTGTGATTCATGATGAATATTTTTGTTTCTCCACCCTCCGCTAGAATGAGCAAGCAGGAAGCTTGTCTATCTTGTGTACCTTTCCCTGGTATTCACTGCACCTAGAACAGTACCTGACATGTGACAGATGCTCAACAAGCCCCTTATTATACTTTTGTTTTGTTTTGTTTTTGTTTGTTTGAGACAGGGTCTCACTCTTTTACTCAGGCTGGAGTGCAGTGCCGCAAACACGGCTTACTGCATCCTTGAACTCCTGGGCTCAAGCAGTCCTCTTACCTCCTCCTCTCGAACTCCTGGGATTACAGGCATGAGTCAACATGGTTGGGGCCCTTTATTATATACATTGAATGAACTCCTAGACTAGAAACCCATGTGTTGCTTCTAGATGACAATTGTACTATAAAGCCATCATGACAACAATTGGCTTTTCAGATACGGCTTTTTTATTTTATTATTATTATTATTATTATTTTATTTATTTATTTTTTGAGACAGAGTCTCGCTGTGTCGCCCAGGCTGGAGTGCAGTGGCGCGGTCTCGGCTCACTGCAAGCTCCGCCTCCCGGGTTCACGCCATTCTCCCTCCTCAGCCTCCGAGTAGCTGGGACTACAGGCGCCCACCACCTCGCCCGGCTAGTTTTTTGTATTTTTAGTAGAGACGGGGTTTCACCACGTTAGCCAGGATGGTCTTGATCACCTGACCTCATGATCCGCCCGCCTCGGCCTCCCAAAGTGCTGGGATTACAGGCTTGAGCCACCGCGCCCGGCCATTATTATTATTATTATTATTATTATTATTATTATTATTATTATTATTATTTTAGCTCTGTTGCCCAAGCTGGAGTGCAGTGGTGTGATCTCGGCTCACTGCAACCTCTGCCTCCCGAGCTCAAGTGATTCCCCTGCCTCAGTCTCCCAAGTAGCTGGGATTACAGGTACGCACCACTACACACAGCTAATTTTTGTATTTTTAGTAGAGATGGGGTTTCACCATGTTGGCCAGGCTGGTCTCAAATTTCTGACCTCAGGTTATCCACCCACCTTGGCCTCCCAAAGTACTGGGATTACAGCATGAACCAGTGTACCCAGCCTCAGATACGGCTTTTCTTGAATATGGACTCAGATACAAACTTTTGCTTAACAATGGAGTCTTTTGTTAATCAACAGGCAACTTCATACCTACTTGTTGGCAATTGTTTGGACATGGTCCTAAGGACTACAACAGCCACCTCCTGATCCAGAGCAGAAGAAAAAGCCCGCAGACATGGCCCTGACTGGGTCAAGGACCATGCGAAGCATTTTCTACCCTGGACACAACAGAACTGATGAAATTCAGAGCAGGACCCAGCTCCAAATTCCCCTCATCCCAAACCTGCTTATTCTTCGAGGGGGTGGGGGCTGCAGAAGGTAGCCAGTGGGCAAGGTGCAAAGGTTGTTGGGGGTCCCTCTTTGTACCGCCAAGAAGAATGGGGCAGACAGGAAAGCAGCTGGGAGCTGGCTTTGGAGTGAAGAAGCCTGGTTTGGCCAATGAGCACCCGTGTAACTTTGGACAAGGCTGTTGACCTCTGAAGTCCTAACCAACCCAAAGGGCAGTAGAGTAATCAAAGCAGAGGAGCAAAAGGAAGCCCACACCTGTGCTGAGGCTCGCTGGTCCTCATCCAGGTACAGAAGCAGTGCTCTCCAAACTTTTCAGATTGGACACACGCTCAGTGAGCATTCTCAATATGTGCTAATGCTTATTCATAACATTACATACATGTATTTTTAAATATCATTCATTTTAACCGTTCATCTTGTCACCCTCTTGCACTTGTGTTACAGGATTATCTTGATCTATATTTTTTGCAGTCATGCTTAAGCCTCTTAGGATTTTTGCGACAGTTTTAGTCTAAGTAAAACTGAAAAAAATACCGAAAAAATAATCATTTCTGCCACTTGTATGGTCCCCACTAAGGCACTTCTCTAAATCATTTTAAATGCATTTAGATCAGGGGCAATGGCTCACACCTGCAATCCCAGCACTTTGGGACACTGAGGCAGGAGGATCACCTGACCCCAGGAGTTCAAGGCTGGAGTAAACTATGATCACTCCACTGCACTCCATCCTGAGCAACAGAGAGAGACCCTGTCTCTCAAAATAAAAATAAAAATATATGCATGTAAATATTTTTTATTTTTATTTTTCCATAAGTTATTGAGGTACTGGGGTACAGGTGGTGTTTGTTTACATGAGTAAAGCTTTTAGTGGTGATTAGTGAGATTTTGGCGCACCCATCACCTGAGCAGCATACACTGCATCATATTTGTAGTCTTTTATCCCTTGCCCACCTCCCACTCTTCCACCCAAGTCCCCAAAGTCCATCATATTATTCTTTTGCCTTTTCGTCCTCACAGCTTAGCTCCCACATATCGGTGAGAACATACGATGTTTGGTTTTCCATTCCTGAGTCATATCACTCCAATAGTCTCCAATCTCATCCAGGTCACTGCAAATGCTGTTCGTTCATTCCTTCTTATGGCTGTGTAGTAGTCCATTGTATATACATACATATATCACAATTTCTTTATCCACTCATTGATTAATAGGCATTTGGGTTGGTTCCACGATGTTGTAATTGTGAATTGTGCTGCTTTAAATATATGTGTACAAGTATCTTTTTCTAATAATGACTTCTTTTCCCCTGGGTAGATACCCAGTAGTGGGATTGCTGGATCAAATAGTAGTTCTACTTTTAGCTCTTTAAGGAATCTCCACACTGTTTTCCATAGTGGCTGTACTGGTTCACATTCCCACCAGCAGTGCAACAGTGTTCCTTGATCGCTGCATCCACACCAACATCTGGTTTTTGATTTTTTGATTATGGCCATTCTTGCAGGAGTAAGGTGGTCTTGCTCTGTGGTTTTGATTTGCATTTCCCTGATCATTAGTGATGTTGAGCATTTTTTCATATGTTTTTGGCCATTTGTATATCTTCTTTTGAGAGTTGTCTGTTCATGTCCTTGACCCACTCTTTGGTGGGATTGTTTTTTTGTTTTGTTTTGTTTTTTCTTACTTATTTGTTTAAGTTCATTGCAGATTCTGGATATTAGCCCTTTGTCAGATGTATAGATTGTGAAGGTTTTTCCCACTCTGTGGGTGTCTGTTTACTCTGCTGACTGTTGTTTTTGTCGTGCAAAAGCTCTTTAGTTTAGTTAGGTCCCAGCTATTTATCTTTGTTTTTGTTGCATTTGCTTTTGGGTTCTTGGTCATGAAATACTTGCCTGAGCCTGTGTCTAGAAGGAGCTTTCCAGTGTTATCTTCTAGAATTTTTATAGTTTCAGGTCTTAAGTTTAAGTCCTTAATCCATCTTGAGTTGATTTTTGTATAAAGTGAGAGATGAGGATCCAGTTTCATTCTCCTACAAGTGGCTTGCCAATCATCCCAGCACCATTTGTTGAAAAGGGTGTCCTTTCCCCACTGCATGTTTTTGTTTGCTTTGTCGATGATCAGTTGGTGTAAGTATTTGGGTTTATTTCTGGGTTCTTTATTCTATTCTATTGGTCTATGTGCCTATTTTTATACCAGTACCACGCTGTTTTGGTGACTATGGCCTTATAGTATAGTTTGAAATCAGGTAGTGTGATGCTTCCAGATTTGTTCTTTTTGCTTAGTCTTACTTTGGCTATGCATGCTCTTTTTTGGTTCCATATGAATTTTAGGATTGTTTTTTCTAATTCTGTGAAGAATGGTGGTGGTATTTGACGGGGATTGAGTTGAATTTGTAGATTGCTTTTGGCAGTATGGTCATTTTCACAATATTGATTCTACCTATCTATGAGCATGGAATGTGTTTCCATTTGTTTGTGTCATCTGTGATTTCTCTCAGCAGTGTTTTGTAGTTTTCCTTGTAGAGGTCTTTCGAGTCCTTTGTTAGGTATATTCCTAAGGTTTGTTTGTTTGTTTGTTTGTTTGTTTGTTTATTTTGTAGCTATTGTAAAAAGGGTTGGGTTCTTGATTCGATTATCTGCTTGGTCGCTGTTGATGTATAGAAGGGCTACTGATTTGTATACATTAATCTTGTATCTGGAAACCTTGCTGAATTATTTTATCAGTTCTAGGAGCTTTCTGGAAGAGTCCTTAGGGTTTTCAAGGTAAACAATCATATCATCAGCAAATAATGACAGTCTGATTTCCTCTTTACCAGTTTGGATGCCCTTTATTTCTTTTCTTTCTGTCTTTTTTTTTTTTTTTTTTTTCTCTCTCTGAGATGGAGTTTTCACTCTTGTTGCCCAGGCTGGAGTGCAGTGGCACAATCTCGGCTCACTGCAACCTCCACCTCCTGGGTTCAAGTGATTCTCCTGCCTCAGCCTCCCAAGTAACTGTGATTACAGGGGCCCGCCACCACGCCCAGTTAATTTTTGTATTTTTAGTAGAGACAGGGTTTCACTATGTTGGCCAGGCTGGTCTCAAACTCCTGACCTCAGGTAAATTGCCCACCTCAGCCTCCTAAAGGGCTGGGATTACAGGCATGAGCCACCACGCCCAGCCTGGATGCCCTTTATTTCTTTCCCTTGTCTGACTGCTCTGGCTAGGATTTCCAGTACTGTTGAAGAGAAGTGGTGAGAGTGGGTCTTGTTCCAGTTCTCACAGGGAATGCTTTCAACTTTCCCCCATTCAGTGTTATGTTGGTTGTGGGTTTGTCATAAATGGCTTTATTACATTAAGGTATGTCCCTTGTATGCCAATTTTCCTGAGAGTTTTAATCATAAAGTGATGCTGGATTTTGTAGAATGCTTTGTCTGCATCTATTGAGATGATCATGTGATTTTTGTTTTTAATTCTGTTTATGTGGTTATCATGTGTATTGACTTGCATATGTTAAACCATTCCTGCATCCCTGGTATGAAACTCACTTGATTAGGGTGGATTATCTTTTTGATATGTTGTTGGATTCAAGTAGCTCGTACTTTGTTAAGGATTTTAGCATCTATGTTCATCAAGGATATTGGCTGTAGTTTTCTTTTTTGGTTATGTCCTTTCCTGGTTTTGGTGTTAGGGTGATGCTGGCTTTATAGAATGAATTAGGGAGGGTTCCTTCTTTCTCTATCTTGTGGGATCCTTTGAATGTCTGGTAGAATTCTGCCATGAATCCATCTGGTCCTGGACCTTTTGTTGTTGGTAATTTTTTAGTTGCCATTTCAATCTTGCTGCGTGTTATTGGTCTGTTCAGAGTATCTAGCTCTTCCTGATGTAAGCTAGGAGGGTTGTATTTTTCCAGGAATTTATCCATCTTTTCTAGGTTTTCTAGTTTATGTGCATAATGGTGTTCATAGTAGCCTTGAATGACCTTTTGTATTTCAGTGGTGTCAGTTGTAATATCTCCTGTTTTGTTTCTTAGTGAGGTTATTTGGATTTTCTCTCTTATTTTCTTGCTTAATCTTGTTAACAGTCTATCAGTTTTATTTATCTTTTCAAAGAACCAGCTTTTTGTTTCATTTATCTTTTGTATTTTTTGTTTGTTTGTTTCAATTTCATTTAGTTCTGCTCTGATCTTGGTTATTTTCTTTCTTCTACTGGGTTTGGGTTTGGTTTGTTCTTGTTTCTCTAGTTCCTTGAGGTGTGACCTTAGATTGTCTGTCTGTGCTCTGTCAGTCTTTTTTATGTAGGCACTTAGGGCTATGAACTTTCCTTTTAGCACTGCCTTCGCTGTCTCCCAGAGATTTTGATAGGTTGTGTCGTTATTGTCATTCAGTTTGATGAATTTTGAAATTTCCATCTTGATTTAGCTTTTGATCCATGCTCATTCAGGAGCAGGTTATTTAATTTTCATGTATTTGCATGGTTTTTCCTTTTGGAGTTGATGTCCAGTTTTATTCCACTTGTGGTCTGAGAAAGTGCTTGATATAATTTCAATTTTCTTAAATAGACTGAGGCTCATTTTATGGCCTATGATATGGTCTATCTTGGAGAAAGTTCCATGCACTGTTGAATAGAATGTGTATTCTGCAGTTGTTGCATGAAATGTTCTGTATGTATCTGTTAAGTCCATTTGTTCCAAGGTATAGTTTAAATCCATTGTTTGTTTGTTGACTTTCTGTCTTGATGACACATCTAGTGCTGTCAGTAGCGTATTGAAGTCCCCCACTGTTATTATGTTGCTGTCTATCTCATTTCTTAGGTCTATTAGTAATTATTTTATAAATTTGGGAACTCCAGTGTTAGGTGCATATATGTTTAGGATTGTGATATTTTCCTGTTGGACAAGGTCTTTTACCATTATATACTGTCCCTCTTTGTCACTTTTATTTATTTATTTATTTATTTATTTATTTATTTATTTATTTTTAGGCGGAGTTTCGCTCTGTTGCCCAGGCTGGCATGCAGTGGTGCAATCTCGGCTCACTGCAAGCTCCACCTCCCAGGTTCACGCCATTCTCCTGCCTCAGCCTCCCAAGTAGCTGGGACTACAGGCGCCCACCACCATGCCTGGCTAATTTTTTGTGTTTTTAGTAGAGACAGGGTTTCACCGTGTTAGCCAGGATAGTCTCGATCTCCTGACCTCATGATCCACCCACCTTGGCCTCCCAAAGTGCTGGGATTACAGGCTTGAGCCACCGTGCCCGGCCTCTTTGTTGCTTTTAACCACTGTTGCTTTAAAGTTTGTCTTGTCCGATATAAGAATAGCTACCCCTGCTTGCTTTTGGTGTCCATTTGCATGAAATGTCTTTTTCCACCCCTTTACTTGAAGTTCATGTGAGTACTTATGTGTTAGGTGAGTCTCCTGAAGGCAGCAGACGGTTGGTGAGGTGTTTTTTTGTTTGTTTGTTTGTTTGTTTGTTTTGTTTTGTTTTTTTGACACAGTCTCACTTTGTCACCCAGGCTGGAGTACAGTGGTGCAATCTTGGCTCGCTGCAACCTCTGCCTCCTGGGTTCAAGCAATTCTTGTGTCTCAGTCTCCCAAGTAGCTGGGACTGCAGGTCTGCAGGTACATGCAACCATGCCTGGCTAATTTTTTATTTTTTATTTTTTATTTTATTTTATTTTTTAGTAGAGATAAGTTTTCACCATATTGATCAGGCTGGTCTTGAAATCCTGATCTCAGGTGATCCACTCTCCTCAGCCTCCCAAAGTGCTGGGATTACAGGTGTGGGCCACCGCATCGGGCCAGTTGGTGAGTTCTTATGCATTCTGTGGTTCTGTATCTTTTAAGCAGAGCACTCAGTGTTAGTATTGAAATGTGAAGGACTGTTGCTTTCATCGTGGTCTTTGTTGCCTGTGTACTTTGGTTTTTGGTTTTGCTTTTTAACTTATATTTCTGTTTTATAGGTCCTATGTGATTTACGCTTTAAACAGGTTCTGTTTTGATGTGTTTCCAGCATTTGTTTCAAGATTTAGAGCTCCTTTTAGCAGTTGTTG
This sequence comes from Piliocolobus tephrosceles, assembly GCF_002776525.5. NCBI lineage: Eukaryota > Metazoa > Chordata > Mammalia > Primates > Cercopithecidae > Piliocolobus > Piliocolobus tephrosceles. The sequence goes on along the minus strand of NC_045453.1, from coordinate 57,375,670 downwards.
TCATGGTGGTTTGGTAATGGCAAATTTTCTCAGCATTTGTTTGTCTGAAAACGACTGTATCTTTCCTTCATGTATGATGCTTAGTTTCACTGGATACAAAATTCTTGGCTGGTAATTGTTTTGTTTGAGGAGGCTGAAGATAGGGCCCCAATCCCCTCTAGTTTGTAGGGTTTCTGCTAAGAAATCTGCTGTTAATCTGATAGGTTTTCCTTTATAAGTTACCTGGTGCTTCTGTCTCACAGCTCTTGAGATTCTTTCCTTCCTCTTGACTTTGGATAACCTGATGACAATGTGGCTAGGCAAAGATCTTTTTGCGATGAATTTCCCAGGTGTTCTTTGTGCTTCTTGTATTGGGATATCTAGGTCCCTCACAAGGCTGGGGAATTTTTCCTCGATTATTCCCCCAAATATGTTTTCCAGGCTTTTAGAGTTCTCTTCTTCCTCAGTACACCGATTATTCTTAGGTTTAGTCATTTAACATAATCCCAGACTTCTTGGAGGCTTTTTTCTTATTCTTTTCTCTTTGTGTTAGATTGGATTAATTCAAAGACCTTGTCCTTGAGCTCTGAATTTCTTCCTTCTATTTGCTCAATTCTGTTACTGAGACTTTACAGAGCATTTTGCATTTCTAAAAGTGTGTCCAAAGTTTGCTAAATTTTTTATTGTTTTTTCTTTAAGCTACCTATTTCCATGAATATTTCTCCCTCCACTTCTTGTATCATTTTTTGGATTTCCTTGCATTGGGTCTCACATTTATCTGGTCCCTCCCTGATTAGCTTAATAACTAACCTCCTGAATTCTTTTTCAAGTAAATCAGGGGTTTCTTCTTGGTTTGGATCAATTGCTGGTAAACTAGTGTGATTTTCGGGGTTGTTGAAGAGACTTGTTTTGTCATATTACCAGAGTTGGTTTTCTGGTTCCGTCTCATTTGGGTAGGCGCTGTCAGAGGGAAGGTCTAGGGCTGAAGGCTGTTGTTCAGATTATTTTATCCCCCGGGGTGTTCCCTTAATGTAGTTCTCTCTCCCTTTTCCTATGGATGTGGCTTCCTGTGAGCCGAACTGCAGTGATTATTGTCTCTCTTCTGGGTCTTCCACCCAGCGAGTCTACCCAGCTCTGGGCTGGTACTGGGAGTTGTATACAGAGTCCTGCGATGTGAACCGTCTATGTGTCTCTCAGCCTTGGATACCAGCACCTGTTCCGGTGGAGGTGGAGGTGGCGGAGGGTGCAACGGACTTCCTGAGGGTCCTTAGCTTTGGTGGCTTAATGCTGTATGTTTGTGCTGATTGGCCTCCTGCCAGGAGGTGACACTTTCCAGAAAGCATCAGCTGTAGTACCCTGGAGAGGGACTGGTGTTGGGTGGGTCTCTAGTACTCCCAAGATTATATGCCCTTTGTCTTCCACCCAGGGTAGATAGGGAAGGACCATCTGGTAGGGGTGGGGTTAGGCGTGTCTGAGCTCAGACTCTCCTAGGGCGGGTGTTGCTGCGGCTGCTGTGGGGGATGGAGGTGAGGTTCCCGGGTCACTGGAGTTGTGTACCTAGGAGGATTATGGCTGCCTCTGCTGAATCCTGCAGGTTGTCAGGGAAGTGGGGGAACGCCGCAGTCACAGGCCCCCCCCGCCGGCTCCCATGCAAACTAAAGGGCCTGTCTCACTCCCACCGAGCCCCCACCAACAGCCCCGAATCTGTTTTCAGGCTGCAGGTGACAGGCTTGAAAACTTGCCCGAGGCTATCCGCCTCCCAGCTGGGAGACAAAAGGGCTTTAGTTCTTCCCCCACCTGTGAAGTCTGCAGGCTGGATTCCCACCCTCCCCAGAGCTCTGACCAGGAGGTTTCTTGCCCGGTTCAAATTGTTACAAAGTTCAGCTGGGGAATTCCTTCTCCCAGTGGAGTTTTATCCTCTGCTCCTCTAGCCACCCTCCGGATGGATCCCTGTTGTGCCAGGCAGGAACGGGCTGCTTGGGGACCCAGCGAGCTCCCAGGGCCTTTCTGCTACTTCCTGTACCCCTGTCTTTGCTCGGCTCTCTAACTTGACTCATCTCCAGGTAAAGTCAGAAACTTCCCCCACAAACAGAACTTCCACTTCTCCACTGGGGGTGTGTGTTCAAGAGAGGGTCTCCCTTTCCCACTTCCTCAGTTGGGGCGCTCACAGTATTTGGGGTGTCTCCCAGGCCCTGCAGGAGCGCCCTGCTTCCTTCAGAGTGTCTGTGGGTCTTCTTGGGAGTGCTGGTTTGTTCTTGCAGTGGATCTGGAGCTAAAATTCACAGTGTAAGCCCCCACATGCTGCTCTGTCCGGAGCTGCAATCTAGTCCTGCCTCCAGTTCTGCCGTGATCCCTTCTAATCTGCACTTAAATATTTTAAAGATGTTTAATCCCTGCAGCAGTCCCATGAGATGAATACTAATATTATGTCCATTAAGCAGATGAAGAAATGGAGGCGGGCAGAGAGTATCCAGGGTCTCACCGCAGGAGAGACAGGATTTGAACATGAGAAGTCTGGTTCAGAAGGCATCAAAACACACCAGGAATGTGTCAAAAGCTTTAGGTGCTAAACTACTGAGCCCAGGAAAGGTGCCTCGTGATGCGGGGCTGACACACGAACCAAGTAAAGACACCAAGACCAAATGTCACTATTTTTAAGGTTTAAAAATGTGAATTATATCAAGATAGAAGTTACAGTCTGTTTTTCTCCTCATTTTGGCGCCACTGCTAGGAGAGCCGGGGAGCGGGCGTTGCACCGCGTCTGGACCACGAGGGGGCGCGCGGACACCACCCACCCCGTGGGGCAAGGCTACCTTCCCAGCCGCCTGGCAGCTGGAAGAACCGCAGGGACACGCCTTCTGCAGAGCTGGTCCTCGGGACCCCTCCAGTCCACCCAAGTCTTTCCTAGCCCCAAATCTTTCCCAGGGACATCCTCGGGACAGGCAAACCCGCTGCGATATTCAGCTGGTATAGGAGGTGGAACCCTCCTATAGTCACAGAGACAGAAAGTGCCCCGAGGGCGTCGCTCCCATCCTCGCGGAGGTGGTCTCTGAACTCCTGTCTGTCTGCCTTGATGACTATGAGGACACCTGTCGGGGGTTCTGCTAGACAGAAAGGTGCAGGGCGCCCCTCACGCATGCAAACTCTAACTCACACCCAGACGTGCTCCCAATATTCCAAAGGCGCCAAAAACGACGTTTAGCTTTTCCGCCGCGCCTCCTGGCCCTGGCAGTGACTCCGTGGTGGCCTCTCAGGGTGGGCGCGAGGGAGAGGAAAGCCTCTTGCATCCTCATCCCCAGGGCCAGAGGGACAAGGGGTACCCTCCACCCCGAGTCACCTGCGTCTTGAATTCCGTCCCTCCACGGAAAGGGCAATGCCTAAGCCCACGGAAGTTGGGTCAGGGGCAGCATTGGAAGTCAGAGACTGCAATGCTCACGTAAATGCAAAAGACGGTTCCTTCCTTCAGTGCCAGTAAGAAGGGTGTCTTGAACCTGAGGAATACAGCCTTGAGCAAGACAGAGAGGTCCCTGCTTTCCGGGGAGACAAACAACAAACAGATGAATAAGCACGACACTGTCCTGCCGAGCTAAGTGACATCACTGAAACAAGGTAAGATAAGATGAGGCTGGAAAAGGCTTAGCTGTGATTTTGCTTTCTGCAGTTTGAGTTGCCCATGTTCAACCGAAGTTCAAAAATATTAAATGGAAATTTTCAGAAATAAACAATCCTAAGTTTAAATTGCATGCCATTCTGAGCAGCGTGATGAAATCTTGCGCCATCTCTCGCAGTCCTGCCCTGGGGGTGAATCATCCCTTTGTTCAGCGTGTCCACATTGTACATGCTCCAGGCCCGTTAGTTACTTAGTAGCCATCTCAGTTTTTCAGATGAGGTCGAGGTATGGCAGTGTTTGTGTTCGAAGTCACCCTTATTTTACTTAACAATAGCTCCAAAGCACAAGCATACTGATGCTGGCAATTTGTATATACCAAAGAGAAGCTGCAAGGTGCTTTCTTTAAGGGAAAAAGTGGAAGTTGTGGACTTAATCAGCAACCTTAGCTGAGGTTGCTATGATCTGGGATAACAAGGAAGCTTCGATTCATGAAATTCTGAAGATGGAAAAAAGAAATATATGCTGGTTTTGCTGTCACACCTCGGACTGCAAAGTAATGGCCATGGTGCGTGATAAGAGCTTAGTTAAGATGGAAAAGGCGTTAATTTTGTGGATAAAAACATGAAGAGAAATGTGTTCTGATTGATGACAATAAGGATCAGTATTATCCGTGGTCCCAGGTAGGCACTGGAGGTGTTGGAATGTATCCCCCATGGATAAGGGGAGACTTGTATCCTTGATTGGGGCATTGCTACACGGATGAATACATTTGGCCAAGCTCTCCAAACTGGACACTTAAGACAGGTGTGTTTCATTGTATGCACATTTTTCAAGAAAAATATTTTCTATATAATAAGAAGAATAGCTGGGAAAGGAAGACATTAACTAGGGTGATCAGGATGGTCTCTTTGCAAAGGGGACATTTGAGCTGAGACCTGAAAAGTGAGAATGAACTAGGAGTTAGCCATGCCAGGATCTTGTCTCTTCTTGCCAAGCTGCTGCAGGCAGAGGAAACGCTGCATTGGAAGGGCCCATGGTGAGAATGCAATGAGAGCATGGAGAGGCCATTGTGGGCAAAGGGAGCAGGAGGGCAGGTCCGAGAGAGGAGGTTGAGCCGTAGCCAGGGGTTGCGGATGAGGGACTTGAAGTCTGTGTAGGAGGTCTAAGTTCATTCTAAGTGCAATTGGACGTCACTGGGGGACCACATGGAGGAAAGATACAGGTCCCCAAACCGATCAGCCTTGGGACCACCTCCAGGCAGAGTCTAAAGAAGGATATCCAGGCACAGTGGCTCACAACTATAATCCCAGCATTTTGGGAGGCTTAGGCAGGCAGATTGCTTGAGCTCAGGAGTTCGAGACTAGCCTGGGCAACATGGTGAAGCCCCATCTCTACAAAAAATACAAAAATTAGCTGGGCATAGGTACGTCTATAGTCCCAACTACTCAGGTGGCTGAGGCAGGAGGATAGCCTGAGCCCAGGAGGTTGAGGTTTCAGTGAACCGACGTTCTGCCACTTCACTCCAGCCTATATGACAGAGCAAGACCTTGTCTCAAAAAGGAGAATAAATAAATAAATAAATAAACTATAGCCTAAATTCCAAATACCAAATACCAGAGACCAAAATTATCGGCTTTGCTAAGGGAACATCTCAATGTTTGAAACTTCATTGCGTTTTTCTTTGTTTGTAGAGACAGGGTCTCACTATGTTGCCCAAGCTGGCCTCAAACTCCCAGGCTCAAGCAATACTCCCACCCCAGCCTCTTGAGTAGCTGGTACTACAGGCAGGCACCACTGCTCTCAGCTTACTGGGTTGTGTAACAGGTCGTTCTCTGTACTAGTTTGTTGTGGTTACAAAGCCACTAAATGGCTTACGTTTGTATTTATTTTCTATTCCATACTTCTCTGCCCGATGTTTTTCCTCTCAAAACCCCTTCCTTTAAAAAATAAATCTGTTGCAGATGTGGAAAAAAATAAAAGAGCCAGAAGGAAAGGGACAAAGCCGAGTGCTATCAGCAGGAAGGGCATTGCCCAGCCACTGGCCTGAATTCTGTGAATATCCCCTCCTCAGGGTCCACAGGATGGGCCTAAGGAGGTCTGGCGTTCCACGGAACAGACACCTGGTTGGTCCACACAGGGAAAACTAGGGGTTTCTGTAATGTCAGTAGGTGGCTGAAAACTCCAAAGAGTGTCTGCAAAATGCCTTCCCTCATTCTTTCTATCTGGCAGGTGCCTTGGAGTTGACAGCCATGTGCTCAGAGGAGAACAAAGCAAACCAACCCAAAGTCAACCCCAAACACCCAATGGCCTGAGCTCCCCAGAGCAGGAAAAGTCACATTGAATATCTCAGATGGGGCCATCAGAGAATGGAGATGACCTCATCCACAGTGGGACAAATTGGAGCAAATCACTTGGGTGGAAAGCAAGGAAATAGAGGGGCAATTTCAGCATGTCTCTCAGGCTTCCACAGAGGAGGGTTTGGCCTTCCAAATTCCCAAAGGGCTCCTCTCCTGAGATGAAAACACTCTTTCTTGTCTCTCTCTGCCTGGGATCTTAATTGTTTCCAGTGTCAAATAAAGGACTGAGGAAAGAACCAAAGCTTCCCCAGTTCACTAACTGCTCTGGGATTTACCCAGAATTTTGACAGCATTGAGATTTGGAGTTGGCTTAGAAGAAGAGAAGAGGGGAAGTGGAGGTGCTGAGAGCTGGTCTGGAGTTAGCCCTGCTTCAGCCACATTCACTTCCCTTTATCTCTCATGACTGGGCAATGCAGTAGACTTCCCATGTTTGTATCTTCTTGTCTATTAAACAGGGTTATCCGACTGATTGAGGGCATTTCTTTTTTTTTCCACCCTCACTTTTTCCAAACTAGTTCAGATCTTCCAGAGTGTGATAGGCTGAAAAATATCCCCCAAAATATCAGGTCCTAATCCCTGGAACCTATGAATATTGTCTTATATGGGAAAAGGGTCTTTGCAAATAGGGTTAAGTCAAGAATCTGGAGAGAGAAAGGTTATTTTTGATTATTAATATTTAGGTGGACCTTAAATAAATTCCAAGAATGTCATCTGGAGTGGAGGAAAAAGGTATTTCTTTTTAGAATGTCCAGGAAATTAAAAGATGATGAAATGCCAAAACAAGTTCACAAAAGTGTAGAACAGTTTCAATACTGATTTAAACTATTCTAATATCCACTCACCATGCCTGTGCACATGTGCCTCTAATGGCCATCAACCTTGTTGCTTGGCCTTCAGGCTTTTTTGGCCAACAGAGCCTGCTCTGCTTGTGTACACTGCAGATGTCTCAGGCAATTAATGCCTCTCCAGCCCTCAAGAGCAGCCCTCAACCAATGCCTAATGGAAGTTGGTATATAAATACCCCAGCTCCCTCACCCCTAGGTGGAAAAACTCTGAGGTACCTTCTACATTGGCTCCTAGAGGTCTCTGCTGGGACTGAACTCCAGTTGCCCACCATCAGAACTTACTTAATGACATACCCTCATAAGCTTCCTTCCCCTCCCTATTGAACTTCCCCCCTCCACTTCCATTGTTTTCTAGAATCAAGTCCCAAATAAACTACTAGCCCTCAAATCCTGGTTTTTTTCCGTTTGTTTGTTTTGTTTTGTTTTTTGAGATGGAGTCTCACTCTCTCACCCCAGCTGGAGTGCAATGGCACCATCTCAGCTCTGCCTCCCAGGTTCAAGCGATTCTCCTGCCTCAGCCTCCTGAGTAGCTGGGACTACAGGCGCGCACCACCACTCCTGGCTAACTTTTTGTATTTTTAGTAAAGACGGGGTTTCATCATATTGGCCAGGCTGGTGTTGAACTCCTGACCTTGTGATCTGCCCATCTCGGCCTCCCAAAGTTCTAGGATTACAGGCGTGAGTCACCACGTCCGGCCCAATTCCTGGTTTTAATGTCTGCTTCCGAAGGAGCCCAAACTAAGACCCTATTGCATCTCATTTAGTGAGAATGTCAAAAGCATGCATTAAAGGCCCTTCATGAATTTGGACCTGAGTCAAATGGTCCTCCTGGTCCTCTCATATAAGGAGGCAACTGGGGCAGAGTTGGGAAAGCTGACCCAAGCCAGGGTGTAGTTTCAGTGGCTTGAAGGTGATGGACTGCATAGCTGTGTGTGTGAAAATGACCACGCAGGCCTGTGGGACAAGTGTGCAGCCAAATGCCTGCAAGACCTTGAGGCAGGCATATGCTCCCCTGCTGGGACTTCAGGAGAGAAGTGCTGCCACCCCACCTTCCAGGCCCCAGGGACATCCAGGGTGTTCTGCTGAGGTGGAAGGGTTGTGCCCTATTAGACAAGGGCATGCACCTCACCTGCAGTGGCTGGAATGATGGAGATGCAGGAGGAATGAACTTTATCTCAGCGAGGGGGCAAACTCAGGTTCCACAACCAGTGCCTGCCCCAAATGTCAAGCCCCAAGCCAAACCCTGATGACTAAAGAAACCTTCAACAAATCTTGTAAGGCCAGCAGCTTCCCTCCATTTGTTTTTGGATGGGGAAACACATGTGTTTTGTTCTATAATCTTCTAAACATATAGATTTCTAAAGTCTAAATTTTTTTTTTTTTTTTTTGAGACAGAGTCTCACTGTGTTGCCCAGGCTGGAGTGCAGTGGCACAATCTTGGCTCACTGCAACCTCTGCCTTTCAAGCGATTCCCCTGCCACAGCCTCCTGAGTAGCTGGGACTACAGGCATGTGCCACTGCACCTGGATAATGTTTGCATTTTTAGTAGAGATGGGGTTTTGCCATGTTGGCCAGGCTGGTCTCAAACTCCTGACCTCAAGGGATCTGCCTGCCTCGGCCTCCCAAAGTGCTGGGATTACAGGCCTGAGCCACCGCGCCCGGCATAAAGTCTTAATAATCTTGAACTATAGAGCACAAAGATACAGGCATGGCCTGGGAGACCAGTTTAACTTCAGTCAGATTGAGTTAACTAGAGTGGGGATAACAAAGTGGTGGCCTACAAGCCAATCCAAGTGACACTCTTTTCCTGTCTAGCATAGTGTTTTTAAAAACCAGAGATTCTGATCATAATCTAGGCTTCTGGATTTTCTTGAAAAATCAGGAATTCCTGAATCCTGTGGGGCTTTCACTTCTACAGGGCAGCATTGCCTGAGAAGTCAGAATTTGCAATCCTGCTAGTAGCAGAAAGTCAGTCCAAAAGAGGAAGGTGTGGTTTGCAGGAAAGAGGAAATAAAGATAGGGAGAGAAAGTGTGTGTGTGCTGCACAAACCCCAGGAGATGACGAAGACAGACCCCTGCTGACAACCAGCACCAGGCTGAGAGTCACCCCCAGGAGACAGGTGCTCAAGGAGATACAATGGATAGAATGCTGGGGGAGACTGAACATATGAGAGGTTTAGAGAATTTGGAACAAGTATGAGGCTGAATTCATGAAAAATACATTGAAAACATAAGCAAACAAATGGACAATTTTTAACTTCAAGGAAAACAAAAAGTTGTGCTAAAAATGGAAAAATAAGCCAATTCAGTACACATTTGGCTTTCCAGAGCATGTTTATACAGTTATACAACATAAAGGCTGGATGTGCGCTAACCAAAAATTATGATTGGCAGGATGGAGACCCAAGAATCAGGGAGGGAGGTAGAGAAAGATAAGGCCCCAGATGAGCAAATCAGGAAGAGAAACACCAACATGCTACTTACAGATAAGGTGGCAAGTACCAAAGAATCAGCTAGAAGAACTGAAGGCCATGGGAAGGAAGTGGAGGTAGAGTGTGGAAGGAGCAAGAGACAGCTGGTTTTATTTGACTTTCTTAACCATGTTCATGTCTATCATTGAAGAAAAGACAAACTTTTGAAAAAAGTTAATTGATCACAGGTAAAGCCACCACCCCCAACCCCCATCCCTGCCTCACGATAACCCTTAACAATTATATCCTTCCAATCTTTATATATATATAATATATATAAAATATATATATATATAAAGACCATTGGGGTTTAGAGTCATTTAAAGCAAATTTGAATTTTTAAGGGTCCTTAGGGAGATATAAGGCTTGAGATCTGGCCGGGTGCAGTGGCTTATGCCTGTAATCCCAGCACTTTGGGAGGCTGAGGTGGGTGGATCACCTGAGGTCAGGAGTTCAAGACCAGGCCTGGCCAACATGGTGAAACCCCGTCTCTACTAAAAGTACAAAAAATTAGCCGGGCATGGTGGCAGACAACAGTAATCCCAGCTACTCAGGAGGCTGAGGCAGGAGAATCATTTGAACCTGGGAGGCGGACATCACAGTGAGCCGTGATCACGCCATTGCACTCCAGCCTGGGCAACAAGAGTGAAACTCCATCTAAAAAAAAAGGGGGTGGGGGGCTTAAGATCTCTTAGGGTCTATTGAGAGCTATCTACCTATATATTAATATATGTAAGGAATATATATATATATAAAGATTAACTTTTGTGTGTATATGATACATAAATAGTATCATCCTGTATGTATCTTTCACCAACTCTCTATTTTCACTTAACATTATATCTTGTCATCTGCTTTTAGCTAGTGGAATTGGTGTGGTGATAGGTCTGTAGGCTTTAATATCCTTCCTCTACAAATTCTGAATAAAGAAATTATTACACAGACCCATCTTTATTACCAGGACTTGAATCTCATTTATGTAGTCCATTGAAACTAAAATGTTATCTTTCAATATGTCCCCCCAAGAAAGATAGTATTATGGATCTTGAATTTTCTGGGAGATGCATCTTTGGAGCATCCTCCTTGAGGGTATAAAGCAGTTTAAGTCATTATCCCTCAGCATAATTCATGTATAATATCCCACATGAAGTCTTATTCTTTAAGTAGCTACTCCTGGGACTCTTTCCTCCTCTTTTTCAACATGTTGAATGTCACACTGGCCTGAAGAGCAACTTTACTGCTGCAGGGATAATTTATATTTCATCTCATAAAGCCCCAAATCTGCATTATTTTTTACCTCAATTCAGGGTGAATTTTGGTGATTAAAATGAGAAAAACATGGCTCGTGGTCCTCAAATGGATTTTTGGATCCCAGTTCAAAAGTGGAATAAATTTATTTTAGAAATGTGAGTTCATATTAATTTATAATAGCATCCTCAGGTGACAGGCATGCACATGGGCTGAGGGTAGGGAGTGCTGTGGTGAAGAGTCTGATGATGTTCATCAGGAGTATCAGAGTTAGCCTCACATTTGAGTATCCTTTTCTTTTTTTAGACGGAGTCTCGCTCTGTCACCCAGGCTGGAGTGCAGTGGTGCGATCTCGGCTCACTGCAAGCTCCGCCTCCCGGGTTCACGCCATTCTCCTGCCTCAGCCTCCCGAGTAGCTGGGACTACAGGCGCCCGCCACCTCGCCCGGCTAATTTTTTGTATTTTTAGTAGAGACGGGGTTTCACCGTGTTAGCCAGGATCTCCTGACCTCATGATCGGGCCGCCTCCGCCTCCCAAAGTGCTGGGATTACAGGCGTGAGCCACCACGCCTGGCCACAGATGAGTATCTTAATAATGCTTTATCATTATTTAGGGTTTAGGGTTTAAGATTGGAGTTATTAGAGTTTAGAGCCCTTGAAGTTACATTTGAGACAAGAAAGTCTCCGGGTAGTCTCTGTCACTCTTCTTATATCATTTGGATTATTAGGGTGAAGGTATCTGATCATTAAGAAGAGAGATGTAGGGTTCAGGTTCTGGTCAGGGTGTATGTGGTTCTGCTCCAACTTCTTCACAGAGTTTAGAGCTCAGGATCATTGGTTTATGGTAATTAGGCTTTTAGGGTTGTCATTGTCAAGGGGGTCAGGGTCAAGCATCCATTAATTTATCATCATTTGGAATTTGGGGTCTTCTGGTGCAACATCAACAGGATCCCTAAGGCAGGGTTAAAGTCCAAGTATACAAGCAGAGCTCTGCTCTTTGGGTAACAGATGAGTTATTGAGGTATGGGATAATGAGGGTCAGGACAGGTCACTGACGAGGTGTCTGCTCCATTGCCTGTTAGGGTTTAGGATTGTTGAGTCATTAATGTCAAGGGCGTTGGAGTTAGCATTGATGTTGTTGAGGCTGAGAAGGTTGGGCTCATTAGACTTGGGTTCCTTTGAAACTATTTAAGGTCACTTTGGGTTTAGGATAATTTTGGATCAATTAGAATAGTTTAGAATACTTGGGGTATTTTAGGTGCAATTATGATTTCTTGGATCTTTTAGAGTCTTTTGGACTGTTGGGGCATAGAGTCATTTCAAACACATTTAAATTTTTAAGGGCCCTTAGGGAGGTATAAGGCTCAAGATCTCTTAGAGTCTATTGAGATACTTAGGGTCATTTAGAGTTGTTTGGGTTAGTTTAGGGTCATGTGAGATAATCTGGGGCTTAAGGTTTTAAGCATCATTTAAGAAACTTTAGCATGTTTAGAGTTGTTTAGGATTTAGGATTGTCTGGGATCTCTAAGGGTGTTTTAGAATTTAGGGTAGTTTTAATTAACTTAAGATCCTTTGGGTTTATATAGCTTCTAGCTTTGCTATTCCAAGTGTGGCCTGTGGATCAGCAGCATCCACATCCCCTGGGAGTTGGTAGAAAGGCAGTGTCTCCAAACCGTGCCCCAGGTCTGCTAAATCTAAGTCAATGTTCTAACAAGATCCTCTCCAGAATCACAAAACTTGCATATTCAAGTTCTGTGGTAGTTTACAGGCATCTGAGGCCACTTCCAGGTATTAGGTCTGTAAGGTTGTTAGACACATTACCATAGGGTCATTTAAATGACTGAACTCTTTAGAGTGCTTAGACTCTAAAAATATCCTGAAATTATTCATTCAGGATATTTATGCATTTAGAGTTAGGATTATTTTGGGTTCAAATGTCTTGAAAGTCTTATAGAGATTTTTAAGGTTTAGATTCTATTTGGATTGCTTAGAGCTTTTTACAGGTGGTTTGTGTTACTTAGAATCATTTATAGTCATGAAGATTATTTAGCATTTAAAGTTGTTTTGAGTAATTTATACCTCTTCAGAATCTCTAAGAGTGTCTGAAGTCTTATACCACTTTGGGTAGTTTAGGATCACAAAGGACTTAGGACAATTTGAGGTGATTTCAACAGCTTGGGGTCATATAAGGTCATTTTAAGAAGGATTACACTTGTTAGTGAGTTTGGTTCAGGACTTAGAGGCTGTTAGCATTGGCACACTTGTTGTTTGAGGTCTTGGTGTTTATGGTACGTTCGGATATTTATTCATTCATTACATAAATATTATCAAGGTGTTGTAAATCGAAGAAAATGACCGAGATGGGTCTCAATCATTTTAAGAGATTTATTTGTCAAGGTTAAGCACACAACCAGGAAAAGAATACAGAAGCTCAGGAATCATCTGTGGTCCTTGCTTTTTCCAAAGAGCATCTGGAGACCTCAATATTTAAGGGCAAAAAAAGCAACTATTGTGGGAAAAAGGAAGGGACTTTAAAAAAGGGTGGGCAATAAGAAAGGCAAGCAGTTGCATTCTTTTGAGTCTTCTTCTATCAGCATTCACTGAATATACATTATACATGTGAGAAAGGGGTAGAGGGATAGTCACTTATGCATTCGTCTGGTGCTCAGTGAATCGGCATTTTTACATAAGATAAAACAAACAGGCAGAGGAAGCAGTTATGCATTTGTCTCAGGTGAACAGAGAGATGACTTTTCGTTCTGTCCTTTGTCCTGTACATGTGAAGATCAGGGTGAAATTCAGCAGAACTGTTTTAAGGTAAAGATCTTGGGACCCACAAGGAATTTCCTTGTGGGCACATCATGAGAGAAGTATGTAGCTCTTTTTATCTTTGTAGCTATCTTTTTCTGAACAACATGGGAAGCAGGTTTGCATGACCCATTTCCTAACTTGACTTTTCCCTTTGGCTTAGCGAGTTGGGGGTCCTGAGGTTTATTTTCCTTTCACAGTGTCTACCAAGGATCAGGTGCTGCTCTAGGTGGTTGGGATGTCTTCACAGAGCTTAGGTTCTAGTGGAAGAGATACATAAATCAACAAATACATTCAGACTGCAAAAAGCACCTTGAAGAGAGTGGAAGCAGAGGATAGCTGGCAGGAGGGCAGCTGATTTGGGTGTTCGGGGAAGGCCTTGCTCGGAAGGAAGAGTTGATCTGAGATCTGAATCAAAAAGGAGGCAAGTATGTGATGGGCTGGGGAGAAGAGTAACCCAAAAAGCCCAAGTGGCAAGTGCAAGTCCCAGAAGCAGGACAGGTCTGGACATGCTTGAAGGGCAGCAAGGCCAGTGTAGCTGGTCCCAAGAAGAGGCCTGAGGTAGACCATGTAGGTCTGAAACTGACCCAGTTGTTCCATAGAGCTGATGTTTATGGTTTCTTTGAATAAACAGAGAAATTGATCCTCCCAGTCTTAAAACCTGAGAAAATGACACTTGTCTTATCTGAGTTCCTTTCTCAGGAAACCAACTATCAGGCCTTCTAGATAGCATCAAGGATCTGACACTCACCAGATCATTGCATCTGGACAATGAAAGGTGAGACCCCCCTTACCCATCATGGTTGCCTAAGTGACCACCTGCTTCCAGTTGACCAACTCCTCTTGCTTATCCCTTGCTAATTCCTGTTTTCCCACACATGGTTACATTTCTTTCCTGCTATATAAACTTCTAATTTTAGTCCCTCAGGGAGATGGATTTGAGACCGATCTTCCATCTTCTCAGCTGCAGCACCTGATTAAAGCCTTCTTCCTTGGCAAGGCTCATTGTCTCAGTCATTGGCTTTCTGGGAGGCAAGCAGTAGGACATAGACTGAACTTCTGGTGATTCAGTAGCAGGTCCAGGCAGGCTAGATAAGGACTTGGGATGTTTTTTAAAAAAGGTTTATATTCATTTAGGTCACTGAATATCATTTGGGTTCTTTGTTTTTAAAGTCGGCTCATTCAAGGTTTAGGAACCTCTAGGGATGTCAGGAGCCACCAAAGGTCATTTAGAATATTTTGTGGCTATTTAGGATCTTTTACTATTATTTATGATTTTTGAAGTTCATTTGGGATGATTTAGGGTTATTGTTGTCAATGATTTGGTTTTAAAGTTTTTAGGTTTACAGTTGGTAGGACCCTGGCTGGTCATGTGGCATTTGCTATCATTTAGACCTTTTTATTATATCTTGACTTCATTAAGGTTATTTAGGATCTTTTTCAATTATTACAGCATTTAAATTTTTTTCTAGAGTTTATGGTCACTAAAAGTTATTTCGCATCTTTTAGGGTCCTCTGGGATCATCTAGGGTTGACTAATAGCATTTAGGAATCTTAGTGTCATTTTATTGCTTGTCATTTTAATTGTCTATCACCTTTAACTGTTTTACAGGGGATCGTGTTTCATTGTTAAGGATTATTTGGACTCATTTAGGATCTTTTAAGGTTGGTAAAGTGGTCCTCAAATTCAGTGCATATAGGAATCGGGGAGGAGGTTAGTGTATTAGCCTATTTTCATGCTGCTGATGAAGACATAACCGAGACTGGACACTTTACAAAAGAAAGAGGTTTAATTGGACTTACAGTTTTATGTGTCTGGGGAAGCCTCACAATCATGGTGGAAGGCAAGGTGGAGCAAGCCAAGTCTTACATGGATGGCAGCTGGCAAAGAGAGCTTGCACAGGGGAGCTCCTCTTTTTCAAACCATCAGATTTCATGAGACATTCAATATCAAGAGAACAGCATGGGAAAGACTTGCCCCCATGATTCAATTACCCACCCTCCACCCCACCAGGTCACTTTCATAACACGTTAGGATTCAAGATGAGATTTGGGTGGGGACACAGCCAAACCATATCAGTTAGTAAGAAAAAGACAGTGTTAAAAATTCTGCTGCCAACACCACAGCCCAGAAGAATTGAACCACAATCTCTTGGTGTGGAATACAGACATCAGTGTTCTAAAAAGCTCCCTGAGTGATTGCAGTGTTCCCCTTAGGCTCGTTTAGAACAGTTAGTGCACCAGAAACATCAGCATCACCTGAGAACTTTATTAGAGATGCAGATTCTCTGCCCTACTCCATCTGCTGAATCAGGAACTCTGGTGTTGGGGCCTGGCAGTCTGCATTTTAACAGGAACCCTGACTGATTCTGATGCTTCCTAGAGGTCAACCCCACTAGCATGAAGTTTACAGGGCTCTTCAGGATCCTTGAGGTTTTTTTTAGGGTGGGGGAGTTCTAAGAGCATTTTAAGAACCTTAGAGTCATTTGGGTTATTTTAGGGTTGTTTATTGTCTACTTAGTGTGTGAATCCTGAGAAGGTACCAGTAGGCACCTGAGTGAACAATTTTTAAATTCAGTTTATTTGATAATCATCTGAGTCATCCCAGAAATCACGCTTACTGCCAGTGTCCTGGCCTCTATGGGAACGAAGATCAGAGCAGCTCCTGAGCTCCTAGCTCAGGCCTCAGGTGCATGGGGTGGGCAGGGTGGGCTGGGGGAGCAGGGGATGTCCCATGTGCCCAGGCGGGGCAAGGCACACATTTATCCAGAAGACACCAAGCAAAGGGCTTGATTTGTGAATCAGGCACTGCATCTGGTACCCAATTCCTAATCAAGAGAACTTCAGAATGTAAAAAACTGAAAGTGGAACTGTCTGACAGCACATTCTGGCTAACTTCAGGTTTCCAGGATTTATGGTGTGTATTTTTCTCTCCTTTTGAAAACTTGTGTGTGTCCAATTTCTGAAAGGAGAATTGAGAGTACAGTTTGAAAGTGCATTTGGTATCCAGGGTGACTGACCCTAAACACAAGGAATTTCCCAATTCCTCACATGCGGTCTCCATCCTCAGGCTCCTGCGTACTCAAGATGGCATGATTGGTGGCTGGTTTTCTCAAAGGCCCTAGAACTATTGGTGCAATCCTTCCATTTTGTGTGTGTATTACATATGTGTGTGTTTACATTACACATATATACGCATATATATATGTGTGTGTATATATATGATATTTCATATATGGGATTGCATTTCCATTGCATAATGGGCCTCTTATTCTTCTAGGAATTCTGAAGCCTAGCGCTTGGAAAAACTGACCCTACCAGGGACACAAAGGCCTGGCTAGCTTTAATCTTCTGGCCATTGTTTTGTTGTTGTTGTTGTTGTTTTGTTTTGTATGTGTTTATACGTTTTTGGATTCTCAATATTTTTGGAGTTACTAAGCAGGAAATTTTAATTTTAAAGCCAATGTAATAGAAGCACTAAGAAAATCTAATGGCACCACCTCAATATAACTTTTTTCATAGGCCTTTACATGTAGGCCTGCAATCATATTAAACATACTATTTTATTTACTTTACATAACAATATTTTCCAGGTTTCTACATAAACTATTACGTAATTTCATTCTGAGTCTCACTCTGTCGCCCAGGCTGGAGTGCAGTGGCACAATCTTGGCTCACAGCAGCCTCCGCCTCCCAGTTCAAACGATTCTCCCACTTCAGCCTCCTGAGTAGCTGGGATTGCAGGCACCCACTACCACACCTGGCTAATTTTTGTATTTTTGGTAGAGACGGGGTTTCACCAAGTTGACCAGGCTGGTCTCAAATTCCTGACCTCAGGTGATCTGTCCACCTCAGCCTCCCAAAGTGCTAGGATTACAGGTGTGAGCCACCACGCCCGGCCTTCTACATAAACTTGATAATTATACTTCCAGTAGCAGAATAATATTCATGCTTATGTTTTTTATTTTACCTATACCATTATCACAAAGAAGGAGGAAAGCAAGGAAAAAATATACTTGGCTTTTTATTAGGATTACTTGAATGTATAGGTAATTTGGGGGAGATCGGCTAAATTTTCAATCCATAAATGAGATATATCTTTCCATTTTTAAATTTTATTTTTAATCTTTTATTAGATTATGCACCTAGAAATACGTAAAAATAAATGTTTATATATTTTCCTTGTTTTAGCAACCTTGCAAAATTCATTTCATATTTCTAATAATTTATCTCTAGATTATTATAACCAACTCGAATTCAACTTTTATTTGTTGGTTTCTTTTAATGGGTCACAGATGTTATAATTTGCTTTTTTGCTTAGTGATTTTTGTGACAACTTGTGTTATAGTCAACATTTGGCTAAGGAATTTTAACGATTGAAGTTGAACACTACATTAAGAAATGGGAACGGTTCCCTTATTCCCCTCGCAGGGCGTGAGACGGAGACTGTGGCTTGCTTCTTCAGTGCCCTGCTGCTCAAACCTCTAGGGGAGCATACAGACGGGCAGCTGTGGGGCTCCGACCCCACCCCAGTGTCTAGGGGGTGAATGCAGCTCCTGAAGCCCCAGTGGGCGTGTGTTACAGGGTGCTCTTTTAGTTTAACCGTCCATAAGCGGCTTGTGTTAACCAGCTCAATTAGACCCTCTACCTTGTCGCAGGGACACAGGGCTTTCAGTATCCCAGCGTTCTTGCCTTGGTGTACCGGAAGAATGGGATCACACGTGAGCTTGGAGAACGAGTGCAAAGTTTCATTGTGCGGAAGTAGCTTTCAGCAGATGAGGGGCGCCAGAAGGGAGATAATTTTCACCTAGAGTCAGGCCACTCGGTCCCCTGGGCTCTCCTCCAACTGCCCCAGCCAAACTCCATGCCATTCTGCCAGTCGGTGGCCTGCTGGCATGCCAGTGCCCGCTGATGCGCTCCTCTCCATGTCCAGCCCCCCATGTGTTCCTCCGCTGATGTGCTCCTCTCGACCTTCAGCAGCTTCCGTCCCTGCCTTGCTAGGGTCCCGGGTTTTTATAGGCATAGGATGGGGGCATGGCAGGCCAGGGTGGTCTTGGGAAATGCAACATTTGGACAGGAAAGCAAAAATGCCTGTCCTCACCTAGGTCCGTGGGAGTAGAGCCCTAGCTTGGGACCACGCCCTCCTCTACCCAGCACTTCACTTCCCCACTTCTGTATCATTTAAAGGGACCACGCTCTTCCCTTCCCAGCACGTCCCTATCAGTTAAGATCTTTCCTTGGGATCATTTTGGAATCAAGGCTCTTTGTAGACCCAGACATTCAATATTCACAATGTGTGGGAGTTCTAAGTAGTTTGTTCCCAAAATTATACCCTAGACATTGCTGAGGCATAATTACTTTCCATCAGCAAGATATACCCATGCTGTCATGTTCCCTCTGTCCCAGTATTTGGCACCAACTACCCTCTCAGAACCCCTGGGTTGTCCCAGGGAAGGATGTTGTAAGATACCCCAATCTTGGTGCTGTTGACACCATAGATGACTCTGCAGGTGAGGGTAGGTGGTATCAAGGGCAGCTTAGAGGGGCTTAGTGACTAGCAGGGGACATTCAAAGTCATGAATTATTGAGTTGTAGAAATTCCTTATGTATCTTGAATGTTAACCCCTTATCAGATACATGGTTTGCAAATATTTTCTTCCATTCTCTAGGTTGTCTTTTCATTTCATTGTTTCCTTCACTATGTAGAAGCTTTTTTAGTTCGACATAGTCCCACTTGTTTATTTTTGCCTTTTTTTTTCTTTGAGGTAGTGTATCACTCTGTCACCCAGACTGGAGTGCATGTGATTTCGGCCCACCACCTCAGCCTTCTGGGCTCAAGCAATCCTCCTACCTCAGCCTCCCAAGTAACTGGGACTACAGGTGCATGCCACTGTGCCCAGCTAATTTTGGGGGGTATTTTTTGTAGAGATGGGGTTTTGCCGAGTTGCCCAGGCTGATCTCAAACTCCTGTGCTCAAGCAATCCACCCACCTTAGCCTTCCAAAATGCTAGGATTACAGGCATGAGCCACCACACTTGGCCTAGTTTTGCTTTTGTTGCCTGTGCTTTTGGTGTCATGTCCTAAAAATCAGGCAACAAATGCTCAGTTTCAAGGTAAGTTCTAAGGATCTAATATATAGCAAGCACTGTGACTATAGTTAACAGTACTGTATTACTTGTAATTCACTAAGGAAGTAGATCTTTGACATTTTGGGCTGGATGAAGAAAAAAACAGTAGATTTGAAGTGTCCTAACATCACACACACACACACACACACACACACACACAAACACACACACACGCACACAATGGCAACTGTGTGATGATGGATGTGTTAATGTGATGTAATCGTTTCACAATGTATATGTACAGCAATCATCAGGTTGTACACCTTGAATATATGTCATTTTTATTTGTCAATTATACCACGATAAAACTGAAAAATAAATACTTTTTCAATGAAAAAATAATATTCATGTTTATGGTGTATGAATTAGTAAGTCCAGGCTTAAAACTCCAATAAGAAAAATGTGTCTTGCTCTAATGCAAGAACAATTAAATCAGGGTTAATAAAACACGGATATATAAAAATCCGTATTATATTCTGCATTATGCCAAAACATGTGTTTAGATTTCCGTTTTTCCTAAAGTTTAAACTTAACGCTTAAATTCCAACTTATGGCTGCTGCTTACAGACTTCTCATCAAAATTATGATAAGCTGCTCTCTGGCCAACTTATAGGGTGATCATATTTATCATCCATCCTGGATCATTTTGAGAGTAAAGGGGGATGCTGTTAATAATTACATACAACCACAGAATAAAGTGGAAGTGTCCCAAGCAAACCAGGACTTATGGTCTCTACCAGTGGGGCTACCTACCATTTGAAAACTTCTTAAGTTAACTTATATACTTATAAAGCATATACTTACAATTTATCACTTAGATAAAGTTAACTTACTTATATAACATAAACTGTAAGTCGCAATTTCTATTTTGCATTATTTCTTCTTTTCTTCTTTCTGCCCCCATATGATCCACAGAAAATGTTGCATGGTTTTAAACTGAAAATAGTAATGTTAATTTTACTCAAGTTCAATTTTCAGCAGTGTTTTCTTGCATTTAAACATTTCAGCAACCTATTCAAATGTCTTCAAAACTTGACAGTGAAGTCTTGTACTCACAGCAAACTTCATTCAGTAATAACTTCATTACCTAAAATAGATAATACCAAATTACTTCATAAAATCTGTTTCCATAAAACAAGCCAAGAACTGCCAGCACCTTTGGCAGAAGGCTATTAGAATTTTTTTGGTTATTTTAGGCACCGTAACTCCTACAAGGCTTACTGCCTTTTGGGGGGTCATGGTTGGACCCCAAATGAGCCATTTATCTTCAGTCTATATCACCTACATCTACATGATGCACTGTACAAAAGTCTCACTACCTTGGAAGGGTTAACTGCCTGCTCATCTGTTTCCCCCAACTTAAATGCAGCAACTGAAAAGCTCTCTTTGAATTAAAAACTCTAAATATGGGAAATCGAAACAACACTCAAAGGGGACTGTGACTTATCCACACTTTCTTTCTGTCTCTCTCTCGCTCCTTCCCCGTCTCTCTCTCTCATACTTGTATGTGCATTGTTTACAGAAGCATCATTCAAAATCTGGTCTTGGTTGTTACCTTCTTCTAGAGGCCAAATTATGATGGTCACTATATATGCTCCATGGCCAGGTTTCTTAGAAAGACAACTGTCAAATCTCATATTAAACTTTATGAACCAATGAAATTATTTCTCTGTATTAGTCAGGGTTCTCCAAAGATGTGTGTGTGCACGCGTGTGTGTGTGTGTAGAGCAAGAGAAAGAGAGGTGCGGGTGTGGGGAGACAAAGCTTAAGGAATTGGTTCACATAATTCATCTTGTAATTCAAGTCCAAAGGCAGTCTTGAGGCAGAATTCCTTCTTCTCTGGGATCTCAGTCTTTTTTCTTGAGGCCTTCAACTGATTGGGTGAGGCCCACCCACATTATGGAGGGCAGACTGCTCAAAGTCTACTGATTTGAATATTAATCTCAATTTTAAAAAAACAAATTCACAGTAACACCTAGACTAGTGTTTGACAGAATATCTGGGCTCCATGGCCTAGCCAAGTTGACATATAAAATGAGATATCATACCTTCCCCATACCATAGGGTGAAACTTGGGTCCTAGTCTGAAAATCTTACACTTGGGGACCCATGGGGGGGATGCTTCCTACAGAAGCAAGCCCAGGTGCCCAACCCCCGCAGGGTGGCTTAGCTATTTTACAGGTGAGAAAACCAAGTTCTAGAGAAAGGATCATTGACTTGGTCCCAGGGTCCAAGAGCTGGGGGTGGAGTCAGAGTGGAAATCCAGCCTCACTGAGTAGAAGTTCCAAGCTCTTTCTTCTGCAACTCCTGGCTCTCCAGAGTCCTTGTCTGGGAGCTCCTAAGACAACCTTCTCATTTCACTTCTTATTTGGGACGTAACAGCCAGGCCCAAGCATGTTCAAACCATAAACTCAGGGAAGAAAATTAACTTATCTGGTGGGTGCTCCTTTCTGTTCCTGTCACCCACCTTGCAACCACCCTCTCACAACACAGAGCTCATGCACCCAGCAGTCACACACAGACCCATCCACCGGGCACATCTCTTTGAAAAGTGCTTTATTTCAGTAAGATCTAAGTCAGGTGCATTAAAACATTATCAAAATGTTACAAAAATGTATGGCTCCCTACTGAGGCCTTGTCAGATTATGTCAGATGAGTAAATGCATCAGTGTGTAAGTTCAGAACCAAACATTGAACCAAGTCATGTACCATTGCTGAAAGGAAAGTAATAATTAAGAAAAGAATACTTCACAAGGCTGAAACAATTCGGAAAACCCTTCAGAAACACTAGCAATTACACACCAGAAACATCAGCCTGGAAACAGGTCTGCGATCTGCAGGGAAGACTCCAAAGGTAAACTGAGGGTTTCCCATCATAGCCTGTGCATCTTGTGCTCAGTTGAATACAGTTAAAACACAAGGGGCACTTAAACACCCCCCTTGGGATAGGGCAAAGCTTTCTATTACATCTGGAAGAAGGGGTGCCACATTCATTCTTATTTTTACATCTCTAGGAAATCATATCTCATTTCATCCGAGTGAAGCAAGACTTTGTGCAAAACGATTGAAGTGGAAACGTGAAAATGTGTGCTGCTATATCAGGGACGCTCATGGTGATCTCCTGTCTCCTATCTCGTTCTCCACGTCATGGTTTGGCCGCTGTAAGACACTGAAATTGCCTTGTTCATGTAGAAATCTGTCTCTTGGCTGGGCTTTGTGGCTCACGCCTGTAATCCTAGCACTTTCCGAGACCTAGGCGGGTGGATCACGAGGTCAGGAGTTCAAGACCTGCCTGGCCAAGATGGTGAAGCCCCATCTGTATTAAAACCACACAAAAAAATTAGCCGGGCATGGTGGCGGGTCCCTGTAATCCCAGCTACTCAGGAGGCTGAGACAGGAGAGTCGCTTGAACCCTGGAGGCGGATGTTGCAGTGAGCTGAGATCACGTTACTGCACTCCATCCTAGGCAACAGAGCGAGACTCCGTCTCAAAAGAACAAAAGAGAAATCTCTCTCGGCGATGTATCTACGACACCACATTCTCTGTGCTACAGAGCTTTGACATAAAACGTGGTTTTTGGTTGTTTTGTTGTCGGTGGTAGTTTCTTTAAAGAGAATTCCCTTTTCTTAAGAGAGCTTCTTGCTCTTCTGTGGCCAATTTCTCTCTCCACCCTCCTGACACTTTGAAATAACCACTCAACTCCATAGAATTCTCGTTGAGACTTTTTTGCATGGAGAACAGATTTCTTTGCGGGGGGCATTATATGCTACCGATATTAGGATAAAATGTCTTTACCTAGAGGTTTCTAGGAGAGAGTACTGTTTTCTTTTGGTGAGGGAAGAGAGGATGGTGAAAATATTTTTCCTTGAAGCATCAGCATGTCTCAGATCAAAATCTTGACCCGAGGCCTCAGCATTTTTCTTGCAGATGGGTGGCTAATATCCTGAAATCCTCTTGCTTCAACTCAACTCCAAGTTGAAGTCCGTCCAGCCTGGAGACCAATGTGCACATTCTCCACCAACAGGTACAGGCAAGACTATCTTTTGTGCTTTTCAGCTCTCCCCAAGATAACCCCCTTGCCATTTAAGTCATCACCTTCCCTCTCATGTGATCACAGAGAATGTGACCTTGTGCTTAATTCCACCATCCCAGCCAGATGGGCTCAGGTTTTTCCTTCACTTGATCACCTTGTAACATAAGCCCCTGCCGGGGGGTTGGGGGGGGCGGTGGCGGGGGGAGCCAGATGCAGCTAAACTGCTTTTCACAAGTTGGAAAAAAAAAATCCAACCCTATAAATTGGTCTTTTGTTCTTTACACAATTTCAGGTTCATTGCACACAATTACGTAAACTCCCACAAATCGGTTGAAAAGATCAAAACTGCAAGAGCATGTGATACCAGTGAGAAAATCTGCTCCACACTGTGGCAAAGCGTCTCTATTTCAACTGCTGCTATTTCAAAGAACCTGTCCAAAATTTCTGATCAGGTTCTTAGGATGTGAGAAATGACCTCTAAACAGGGCAGGACAAAATGGAAAACTGTGGTCTGCATTACGTGGAAGTGTGTTGTGTAAAATGGGATCTCCTCTCACTTCCACCTCCTGACCTCCCATCTTTAAAAAGGTGAGTCTGCCTTCGTATTGCTCCCTTGGAAAGTGATCTGGCCAACTGGACATGTTGCAGTATTTCCACATTTAACACTATCGTAGTGCTAGTGCAAATCAAAGAGAACTCTTATAAGATAGAAATCGCTGTCCAACAAGAGCCAGTGGTTAGTAGTTTGCCTTGTGGAAATTCTTCTCCCAAGTCCTCCAAGAAGAATTACTGGGGCCAACTGAGGCTTTGAACATTCAAAATAAGAATTACCAGAAGAGAAGTTCCCCATATCATTTTCTCAAATGCAAGATTCAGGTGTTTGCATTCACAGAACTGTTCTTTCCCAGCTGTAACAAAGGAAGCCTCTCCCGGTGCCCACTCCTTGTCTTCTTACCCCAATTCTGTGCAGTTTGCAGAAGCCCTTCTGGGTTTCCACTCCATGCCCCACAGGACTGGTGCTGCTGTCCCTATGGAGGAAGGAGACTTGCTATAAAATCCCCAGCAAAATGCCAGGGGCAGCGTGCCATCTTTTTGCAGTCTACATCGAGACCACAGCTGTGAGCCTTCTAAAGAAGCCATAGGTATGAATGGGGGGCAGGAGGGTGCCCGGGCCAGAAACATCTCCACCAAAAAGGCCCACCTTCCTTTGGAGGCACCAACCAGGGACTGTCCTTTCCTCAACTGCCCAGCTCTGCAAACCTTCCGTGGAGAGAAGGTGGAGAAGAGACGGGCAGTGTCTCTACCTCAGCTAGGCTCAGAGACGCCCACTCTTAGGAGCCGCTGGTGTTGCTTGGTCGATCTCCACAGCCAGGCACCCATGTCCAAGCATCTGTCTCCCTCCTCAGACTGTATCAGCTGCACTGATGCCCAGCTGTCTGGCAAGCTTCCTGATGGGAGTCCCAGGGCACAGACCGTTCTCGCCCTTTCCCCCTCATTGGGGTTGGCTCTAAAGATCACCTAGGTGGCTGCTCAGAGAAGCTGAGGAGAAGCTCCATCCTCCCCATACACCTTCACCAGGTGGCCTAAAGCGCTTTCCCGAACCCCACACTCAGCAGCAAGATGAGGCTTCATTCTTGGAATGCATCTCCACACACAAGGTGAGGGCAAGCTGCAAGAACCCAGAGGTTAGAAAGAATGAAGTCTTGACTGCAAACATGGCCCCAGCTTCAAGTGCAGGAAGACGCTTGATGACGTGAAGACGGGCTGGGTTCAAGGCACCTGTCATTTCTGCAGGTAGCCTTGACACTTCCCTTCAACCCGGAACTTCCTGGCCACCAGGCCACCAGGCCCTGGACACACTAGCTGGTCAGCACTGTGTGCACACCAGTGAGATCTTTGTTTCTTGAGACCTTTCCTTCCACTCAAGGAAGCGCCGGAGAGATGGGTTGTCAGCTGGGTACAGAGAAACACACAGGATCCTCTCTGTCTCCTAAAGGTAGCCATGGAGGCAGGGGTGGAGGCAGAATCCACTCTTCACAGGTTTCCACAGAGAACATCACATATGTCTTTGTCATTTAAAACAATCAAGGTTTCCAGTGTAAAAATATGTGGGCTTATTGCATCTACCCTACGGATGGTTTATCTTTTTCTTTCCATCAGACTTGCCGCAAGTTATGTGGCTGTTATTTTGTTAATTTCCAAGGCTCTCACATTCACTGATCCTTCTAGGCATACAGGGGGAGTTTCTACCAACATATAAACAACCCAGATGGTGAACCTGGAGAACCCTCTTCCCTTTCTAAACACAGGCAGACACGTGGCTGCTCCCTGGCACTTGAGAGGAGAAATCGTTCCTTCAACCTAAATACCACTCAGATCAGTGGCTCCCTCTGATTTCCCTGCCCACGAGCTGCACATTCGCCAGGCTCAGGCTCGTGTGCTGGTTGTCTGGAATTTAATTACATGTGAAAGTATCAGGTAGGCACAAGGACACATACCGTGCGTGCGCACACATGTACACACACACATTTTGGGTCCTCCTTATAACTAAAATCAAAAGTCCTTGTGAGTGGAAGAAAGGAGGGCAGGGGTCCAGGGATGGGGAACTGTCTGCTGACTTCTACATCCAGCTCCAGGTAACAAATGATGGCTTGGCCGGAGCTGGGGAGGTTTGTGTCTAAATGTTTCCATGGAAAGAAAGTGCCCAGCTTCCTGGGGGTTTTATGGCAATGGCGGCTCCTGGGGTGCCCGGATCCCCTCGTTCTCGTGGCTCAGATGGTTGCTGGGGTCTCGGCTATCTCCTCCAGCCTCTGCCGAATCATTAACCGGAGCACGGTGTACCTGGAGACAAGAAACAAGCTCAGGTGGAGAGCAGCCAGCAACACACCCCTCCCCAGGACCTTCCCAGCCACGTGGGTAACACCAAGGTCACACCAGGTAACGGTGCAGTCAAGCGCCCTGCTCCTTCACCTCCATTACTGACCCCTCTTTAGCTACTTTGTTGCTTATGTTCATTCCTACAACACGATGAGAGGAAATAAAGAGGCCAAATCCAAATTAGATTATTTTACTATGGGTAGAACATCTGGCCAAAAAAAATCAAAAAGGTAAAAAAAACAACAGCAATAATAAGCATACTACGAATTCTGTGCATTTGCTTACTGTGTCCAAGACACTATGCATAGTACTTCATATGCACAGTAGCTCATGAACCCTCACCGAGGCTAGATAATATAAAATTGCTAACAGTTGACCCTCTTGGGGATCCTACAAAAATGGCAACCTTAGAACCTGCATTTTGCAGAAGAGGCCATAGCAGCTACTAGGCATGGAGGTCCGTGGCCTGGGGGAAGTTCGGTTTTCCCACGACTTCCCTGAGCTGTGGCACTGCAGCTACAGGAGTGGGCACTGTTGTGCAGGGATAAATGGACATATTCCTTACGTTCGGGACTTTGTGGTACACAGAAAAATCTGTTTTTAAAGTTTAGGACATAGTTGACTGGGCATGGTGGCTCATGCCTGTAATCCCAACACTTTGAGAGGCCAAGGCGGGTGGATCACTTGAGGTCAGGAGTTCAAAACCAGCCTGGCCAACTTGGCAAAACCCCATCTCTACTAAAAATACAAAAAAAAAGTAGCTAGATGTGGTGGTGCGTGCCTGTAATCCCAGCTACTGCGGAGGCTGAGGTGGGAGAATCACTTGAGTCTGGGAGGTGGAAGTTGCGGTGAGCCGAGATCACGTCACTGCACTGCAGCCTGAGCGACAGAGCAAGACTCCATGACAAAAAAAAAAAAAAAAAAAACAAAACTTTAGGACATAGTAAGTGTTCAGTGTGTTATCAGACTAGTTATGATCATCGATACAGCAGATCTAGCAGTGGCTTTATTCTCCATTGGCAAAAAGGAATCATTTATTCCACCATATCGATGAAACGTAGTCTCTTCTATGACTAAACATAGCAAAGAAATCACAAAATCCTTCCCAGAAAGAAGCTTTATTTTTCAATCCAAATGCAATTTCCAGAAGATGAATGTTACAAAGGGAGGAAATGGGAGAAGAAAGGATTTTAGAGGCCAGTAGCTCAGGCTACATCCACTGCTAAGACAGCCTTCCTGAAACCCCTGGAACCTCTGGGTCTTGGTTAGCACTCCTTGCCCTCACCCCTTCAGGCAAGGGGTGCTAACACTAGCCCCAGGGACTGCACTATCCCTTGAGGTTACCCCAGACTCTGCCCAAGTCTTTGTAAAGAGTCCCTTCTTCAAACACCCCTCAAAGACCCTCATCGGAGTCTCCTGCTGGGAGCCTGATCACATACTTAAGAAACCAGCGTACAGTCACCTCCTCTATTTCTGAATCTAGACCCCAAAGAAATTTTAAACCAACACCTTCTTTTCAGAGTCTTTCCATAGGAGGGAGGACAAGAGACACTTTGATGTCCCACATCAAAATGAGAAACTGACACAAGAAGTAGGCGAACACACTTAACTATCATGTCCCCACTTGAAATCCAGGTTTGTCAATGGGCAGCCCCCCAAAGAAAGCCCAGAGACCCAGGCCCATGCAGCAGCTCAGCACAGTCCCTGCGAGGACCCAGCAGGGGCCCCTCTGTTGAGGCCCCGGGAGAAGTGCACCCAGCGCCCCAGAGGCCACGCTTACTTGCGCATCAGCTTCTTTACTTCCCGATCTTCTTCCTCCTGGAGCTTCTGAATGAAGCTTTTAAGTACCGGCATCTCGAACTTTATATACTGGGCCACCTGGGGAGAAAGAAGCAAGTCTGGCTGAATGCCCTTCCCAGCATTACTCCAATTCCTTTCAGGGTTGTCCTCATACAAGGCACAAAGTCTTGGCACAAAGTCTTGGAAAGTCTATTTTTTCCAGAAACCCAGGATTTCCTTAAAGGCAGGAGCCAAGCCTCATTCTTTACCAGGCTGGGAAGGAGTCTGCGACGATCACTTCACTTACATGACACCATCTCAAAACTTTTCATTTTTCATGTCATGCATTCAATTCATCATGAGGTGACGCCAAACACAGAAAAGTACTTTCTCTTGATACAGTGATGCAGAGAAAGAACGGAACCCGTTATGTCTAATAAACCCCTTTGTTCTCCCCTAAGAGAATGGAAGGAATCAGGGTTCAGAATGATGATTTGGGTCTCAAGGTTCAAACAAGCATCCAAATATGAACTTGCTTTGGAGAGGCTGTGGGTGGCTCTGGGGTGAGTTAAAGTTTAAAAACGGCACCAGGCATCGTGGTCCATGCCTGTAATCCCAGCACTTTGGGAGGCTGAGGCAGGTGGATCACTTGAGGTCAAGAGTTCAAGACCAGCTGGCTGACATGGTGAAACCCCATCTCTACTAAAAATACAAAAATTAGCCAGACATGGTGATGCACACCTGTGGTCCCAGCTACTCAGGAGTCTGAGGCAGGAAAATTGCTTGAACCAGGGAGGTGCCACTGCATTCAAGCCTGGGCAACAGAGCGAGACTCTGTCCCCCCAACAACAACAAAAAAAAAAGTTAAAAAATGGCTTCCCTTTCCCCACCAGAATCCCCACCCTGCTCTATCAACTCTTCTCCCTGGGAGAAGTGTATTTCTCCACACTTTTAATGTTGAGCTTGTCCATGTGACTGGCTTTGGCCAGTGGAATGTGTGTGGACATGACACACCAAATCTGAGTGGAGGCTTCAAATATGCTTACATGATTTGGCCTGGTTTCTCGTGCTCCACCATCTGCCATGAGGAGCACAGCCATGAGCAGTAAGTACTGCCCCAACAGCCTGGGCCTCTGGGTGAGTCACACAATGCAGACTTGAACTCAGCCCACACTTAGAGTAGAGCCATTGCAACTAGACCATAGAATCATGGGGAAAAAGTAACTGTTTGCTGTTGTAAGCTACTAAGATTTGGAGATGTTTGTTACTGTAGCAAAAGCTGACTATTACATGGCTTACTTCTTGTATTATTTTTTTGTGACAGGGTCTTGCTGTATCTATCACCCAAGCTGAAGTGCAGTGGTGCCATCACAGGTCACTGCAGCCTAAATCTCTTGTGCTCAAGTGACCCTCCCACCTCAGCCTCCCAAGTAGTTGCGACCACATGCACACACCACCATGCTCAGTTACTTAAAACTTTTTTTTTTTTTTTGTAGAGACAGAGTCTCGCTTTGTTGCCTAGACTGGTCTCAAATCACTGGCCTCAAGCAATCGTCCTGCAGCGACCTCCCAAAGTGTTAGGATTACGGGAGTGAGCCACTGCGACCAGCCAACTGCTAACTTTCTAGCATTGCTAAAAGAGTGTTTGCAGACACTTCCCATCCCTCTGACAGTACCCTAGGAAGGCTCAAGCAATTTATTCCTTCTATGGAAATCACTTTCTGCCTGGGCATTCCTCCAGCAACTCCCTCAGGGCATACCTTCAACCTGGCTTCAAGAGAACCTGGCACTGAAGAAGTAAAAGGGGCATGGTCATTGGTCAAAAAAGTCATTCTATACCCCAGTTACAGGTGATCCAACCAAATCCCCACCCTCCTGAGGACAGACCACCTGACCCAAAGGGAACTCACATCATAGGTGACTTCCTCCACCTGGTCCTTCTCCATTAGGAACACTTTGGAGACCTGCTCACATGGGCCCTGGAGGATTCTGGCAATCAGCGGGTAATCGGTGGCCTTCAGCTTCTGTTTCTCTGCAACCACACACAACCAGGAGCAGCCCTGAGTTTGGCCAGAGGCCTTTCTCACATTAAGTAGTGGTCAATGCAGGGGTCCAAATGGACTAGGCACCTTAGGAGATGCCACCATATAAGTCAGGAGACTGATTTATAAATGAACTATTCCATAGTTATTGTGAAAAGCAACCTCCTCCCACTCCCCACTCCTCAACAGTACCACCATGCCTCCAACCCCTTGGAGGAATTGGGTTTATCTGTCTCTTGAGAAAATCTAGTTCCTTTTTTAATAGACAGGTTTAGAATTTGTTTACTGGCCATATAAAGCAATCCCTAGTGGATTCACACAGCAAGCCCATCAGCCTTGAAGGCAAACAACATTTGGAAGTTTCCGAAACCCAAACAACAAGCAAAGGAGGCAGAGGTATTTTTTTAACTTGCTATTTTGAGTTAATTAGAAGTTTGAAAGTACACTGTGGTCTTCAGACTTACCACCACTCGTATGCACCACGTACAAGGCAAACTCCTCTGCTGAATTCTCAATCTGAAGCAGGAGCAAAAGATACTTGTTGAAAGTATCTATTTAAACATCCCAACTTCGAGGCTTTTCCTCTTTTTTAACAATGCAAAGCTAAGTCAATTTTAGGCTGTTTTGAGGGGAGAGCTATTTATCTACAACTCTCGGAATTGATGAGAAGATCGAGAAGGTAGATGACTTTATCAATAATATAGTCATGTGCTTAACCACAAGGATGCATTCTGAGAAATGGATCACTAGGCAATTTCATTGTTGTGCAAACATCATAGAGTGTACTTACAGAAACCTGGATGGCATAGCCTGCTACACACCTAGGCCATGTGGTATAGCTATTGCTCCTGGACTACAAACCTATACAGCATGTTCCTGTACTCAATGCTGTAGGCACTTGTAACACAATGGTAAGCATTTGTGGATTTAAACATATCTAAACACAGAAAAAGTACCATAAAAAAAGGATTATAGTCTCATGGGACCACTGTCATATATGTGGTGTGTCACTGACCAAATTGGTCGTTCTGTAGCACACAACTAGGACAGATAATAGCTATCATCTATCGCAATGTGCCAGGCATAGTTCTACAAATGTTAAAGGTTTCATCCCATCTAATGCTCACGACAATACTGTGGCGAGGCCCCATTATCTTCATTTTATGATGACGAAGCAGAGGCAGGGGCAGGTTAAGTAACTTGCCCAATTCATCCAACTAGCATGTGCTCAATGGAGATTTGAACCCAGAGCTTGTGTTCTTAGGTTATTAGGCTACACTGGCTTCCATTAAAAGTAAGAATACCTGGTCTCCAAAAGATCTCTGGTCTCCAAGAGATTGTGGAAAACACAGAGCAACAGAACTTTAAATGCACTCCTGCACTATAATTTGCAAAAAGTGTCATATTTCAAAGTAGGTTTCCCAACTGTGTCCCAGAAGTCAATCTTCTCACTGAGCCCAAAACCAGTCAGCAGGCCCCAGGGTCCTTCTAAAGTAGACCATAAAGGATTTGAGGGTTGATGTTTCTCAAACTTCGATAGGCATCCAAATCCCCTGCAGGCTTGTTAGACAATGTCCCTGGCCTACCCCTCAAAATTTCTGATTTAGTGGGTCTGGGGTGGGGCCTGAGAATCTGAATTTCTAACAAGCACCCAGGTGATGCTGATGCTGTGGACTTTGTCTTGGATCACGAGGATCTAAAGAACCCAAGCCCTCTGCTCAGCATCCCGCAAACCACGCAACTTCCATAGCTCCTCGCACAACCACTCTAGGGGCCCGAGGCACACCTGTGACCCCATCTGTGGCCAGCCAGCAATGGGAACTTGCCTTAAATTTGTTGAGCAGCAGCTTCAGGACCTGTGGGGTGGTCATGGTGCTGTTGATGCGGACGTTGGTGACAGAGCCATAGGCTGGAGTGAACACGGACGTCTGTCAATAGAAGGATCCAGCTCAGGGTGGGTGTGGGAACAAGGACCCAGTGCTAAAATCCAGGTGCGGTACAGGGCACAGTGAAAATGATACTCAAAATGTACTTCCTGAGAGCCCCCGGCAGCCTGGCAAGCAGCAGGCTTTGTAGACAAAGCAACCCTCGGGGTTTGCTTAATTCAGTTCATGCTCCACACTCAAAAAGACCCTTCCTCTGGGACTTCAGCACAAGGCTGTCTCTGACTGCTCTCCCACCGTGCACTTGCTTCCTGGGGTAGGATTTGAACAAAGCAGGAGGAAGGGAGGGATCAGCAAGCTCGGGTGGGGTGGACGGTGCACTGACACCCCAGGTCTGAGACCTGCAGCTCTGCTTCAGCTCCGGGAAAAGCCAGACCATACGCCAGTTGGGGGCACAGTGTGCAGGAGAGGGTAACACGGGGATTTTCTTGGGAGAGACTGATGAGCTGTGTTTATGGGGTCTTCAAGGCTACAGCAGGGACTGCTTTGTACAGCCCCACTGAATTCACCCACCACCTTAAGGGGGACCCACAGAAGGACTTTGAGCCTTCTGACTTGGGGCCCCTCAGCCCTCAGGAAGCCACCAGGGCTTGCAGCCCACCCACAACCCAAAGACTAAACAGCAGCAAACACTTGGCTGCCCAGGCATCACACCACCCACCATATGGCTGTAGCCCTGAGGTGGCATCTACCCAGGAAGGGGTCTTCCCCCCTCCCCATCCCCCGTCCACCTTACCTTATGGTTGTAGAAATGGCCGTTGATGGAGAAGCGGTGGCGTCTGATTCGCCGCTGGTCACTAGGCGTCCTCACATTGCCACGGCGACGCACCCCAACATCACTGCGTGTGCGCATCAGCTGTGGGGTGTCCTCCTGCAGGGGCTTCAGGCCCCTGGAGCCTGAGAGAGGAGAGGGAAACGAACTCCATCTGGACCTGCGACATGGCACATGGTCCCCACTTTGTGCCCAGTGCTACAGCACCCACTGTCTCCAAAAATATATATTTTATACAAATAGTATTTTCTGCTAGGGGAAAAACATAACGCAGAATTTACAGAGAAGCTATACGGTGATAAGTTCAGAGCACAGCCTTCCAAGCCAGACTCCCTGGGTTCAAATCTTAGCTCCACGATTGCCATATATCAGTAACCTCTCTGTGCCTCAGTGTTTTTATATATAAAATAGGGATAATAGTAACACCCACCTCAGAGAGTTGCTGAGGGTTTAAATGAGTTAATATACATAAAGCACTTAGAATAGTGCCTGGCACAGAATAAACATGATATAAGGGCTAACAAGATACTGCAAACGAACTCTGACACATGCTACACACAGATGAACCTTGATGACATTACACTAAGTGCAACAAGCCAATTACAAAACAGCAAATACAGAATGATTCCACTTATATGAGGTACTTAGAGTGTACCTCATATAAGTGTATCTCATATAATTGAGGTATACTCTAAGTATATTCTAGGTACATTCTAAATTATAGAGACAGAGAGTAGAATGGTGGTTGCCAGGGGCTAGAGGGAGAAGGATATGGGGAGTTATTGGGAGTTTAACGGGTAGAGTTTCAGTTTCACAAGATGGAAAGAGTTTTGGAGATGGATGGTGGTGATGGTTACACAACATTATGAGTGTATTTAATACCACTGAACTGTACCACTTAAAATGGTTACGATGGTAAATGTTACGTTATGTATATCTTACCGCAATAAAAAATTAGAAAAAATAATGCTTAATAGAACATATATCTAAAAATATATGCGGTTCCCATGGCATATTTCTATCCTTGTATGTGTATAAATATAAAATATTGACATTAATCACAAGTACGTTAATCTGCTCTTATTAAAATATATTTAATCCATGTAATATTAAAAAGATTTTGCAAATTGACAATATCTATGAAAATCTAAAATGCACACGGCCTTAAACCCAGAAATTCCACTTGAAAGAATCCTATACGCTGACAAATGTGTGGCATGACACATGTATAAGGCCATCAACTGCAAACTTGTTTGTCATAGCAGAGGCTGAAAATGACTTAAATGGCTACCAATAGGGAGTGATTACATAAATTATCCTTTTTCCATACAATGAAATAATGCAGAACTGCAAAGAATAAGGAAGTTCCTTACAAATTTATATGGAAAAATTCCCCAGATAAACTGATAAATAAAAACTGGGATCTGCACAATGCTACCACTTGTATAACTAGGGGAAGAAAAGAAACTACATCCAACTGGGCGTGGTGGCTCATGCCTATAATCCCAGCACTTTGGGAGGCTGAGGCAGGTAGATCACTTGAGGCCAGGAGTTCAAGACCAGCCTGGTCAACATGGCAAAAACCCGTCACCACTAAAAATACAAAAATTAGCTGGGCATGGTGGCGCATGCCTTTAATCCCAGCTACTCAGGAGGCTGAGGTGGGAAGATCACTTGAACCCAAGAAGCAGAGCCAAGATTGCACTACTGCACTGCATCCTTCTGGGTGACAGAGGGAGACGAAGGTAAGGGAAGGGAAGGGAAGGGAAGGGAAGGGAAGGGAAGGGAAGGGAAGGGAAGGGAAGGGAAGGGAAGGGAAGGGAAGGGAAAGGAAGGAGAGGGGAGGAGAGGAGAAGGGAGGGAAGGGGAGGGGAGAGGAAGAAAGAAACTACATCCACCCATAAAGGTACGTGAGTGTGTTTTGCTTATACTCACATGGACCATCTCATGAAGGATGTTCTTGGGATGCTTCTAGGTGGGTGGATGAGGTGGGTGACTTAATTCTCTCCCTTTATATCTTGAACCAGATACATTTTACATTCTCAAAAATAAATAACAGTTGACAACATCTATCACAGCGGTCTTGACACAGTTGGTCCCTAGCTGGAAATACCTTCCACTCACATGTACCTGTGGGGCTTGGCATCTGGTCACCCTCTGGTGGTGCATCCACCTCTGAGATCTGAACACTGGGCACAGTCAGGGGCTTCAGGGTGGTTCTGGCGGTGGAGAAGACACAGGGGAGTGGGGAGACTAGTTTAACCCCTGTGGAAAGATGCCCGGCACCTGCCAGACCCCACTCCTGCAAGGGGAGCACTTTGCTAGTGCCAGGCTGGGTACTGGCACACATCAGGCGATGAAGGGTACAGATGGGCTGCGCTGAGCATCCCATGAAAGGCTGGCCCAGCTCCCAGGTCAAGCAGTGGGTGGTGCAGGGGGAGTTCTGGAGGGAGAAGATGTTCTTTTCCAGCATCTGCAGCAACACAAGCATCCAATTCATCAAGCCCAGGATGGAGAATACCAAGGAGAGAAACCCATGTGCTGCCCGCACTGCTTCTAAACATGTATGGGTTCTATAGCTTATTTGGAAAACTCTAATAGTGGCCATTTGTTTTGCAGGGTAAGATTCCAGTTCAGACTCATTGCTGTTGAAGAAATAACTCATAATTGATTCTGGCATTTAAAAGGAATGGAAAGTAAGAGGTTGGCCACCACAAGGGCAGGGGCAGCTTTGGAAGGGGCACTGACAGTGTTCTCAGGGTTGCAAGGACGGAGTCCTCATCCAAGCTGAAGAAAGGGTTACAAGTAGGCAGTCCAAGCTGAGACCCTAGTTTGCCATCATAACTGGCAAATAACTTCTCAAAGCTAAAAAGGACAAAGGGAGCAGCTCATGAAAACATCCAAAATCAACAGAGGATTTGGCTGTAAAGAAGAATCATATTTGACCAATTAGGACCAACCCATGGTGAGAAGAGCATGGGCTCCCTGGGACCCAGTAGAGATAAACCTCATGTTCTGGGGAGGATTGTTTTAAGGAAGGACAATTAAAATGGAAAATCTGAAAGAACTTCCTATTGTAATTTAACTCATATACTTCTGAGGCACAGAATGGGCCTGGTCAGAGCTTCTAGGGAATGGTGAACACTTGGCACCCAGAGCAGCCACTCCCACTCTGTGATTTAAAGCCCTCATTCTTGCTGAAGCAGGAACCGGTCTCAGCATCCTTTTTCTTCTCTCTTTTTTTATTTTTGGGGGGGGTGGGGCAAGGGGACGGAGTCTTGCTCTGTCACCCAGGCCGGAGTGCAGTGGTGTGGTCTTGGCTCACTGCAAGCTCCGCCTCCCAGGTTCCAGTGATTGTCCTGCCTCAGACTCCTAAGTAGCTGAGATTATAGCCACGTGCCACTGTGCCTTTTTTTTTTTTTTTTTTTTGGTAGAGACAGGGTTTCACCATGTTGCCAAGGCTGGTCTTGAATTCCTGAGCTTGTGATCTGCCTGCCTCAGCCTCCCAAAGTGCTGGGATTATAGGCATGATCCACCGCGCCCAGCCTCAGGACCCTTCTTAAGACAGTAGTCTAGGCATTCACTATATTATAGGTGACATCTAAAAGACATCATTTACCATTCCTGAAAATTCTACCAAAGTATTTTGAAGGTTTCAAGAGTCAACCAAGACCAGCTTGAGGCCACAGAGAAGGGAGAAAAAGCAGGCAGAGTGAAGGACCCCTTAGCAGCACAAACCAAAGGCCACAGGGTCAAATGAAATCTTAAAAATCATCTTACTTAGGGAATAGAATAGTGTGGGGGTCAGGGTCAGGCTGTGAAATGGGCTTGGCCACTGGAAATCAAATACAGCAATAATACAGTATCGTATAACAAATACAGTACAGTGTAAAAAATACAGCTGGGCATGGTGGCTCACACCTGTAATCTCAGCACTTTGGGAGGTCAAGGTGGGAGGATTGCCTGAGGCCAGAAGTTTGAGACCAACCTGGGTAACATAGTGAGACCCCATTTCTACAAAAAATACGAAAATTATCCAGGTAGGGCCAGGAACGGTGACTCACGCCTGTGGTCCCGGAACTTTGGGAGGTTAAGGAGGGTGGATAACTTGAGGTCACGAGTTCAAGACCAGCCTGGCCAACATGATGAAATCCCCTCTCTACCAAAAAATACAGAAAATGACTGGGTTTGGTGGTGGGCACCTGTAATCCCAGCTACTCAGGGGGCTGAGGCACAAATCGCTTGAACCCGAGAGGCAGAGGTTGCAGTGAGCTGAGATCACACCACTGCACTCCAGCCTGGGCAAGAGAAAAAGAAAAAGGGGGTGGGGGGTGCACCTGTAGTCCCAGCTACTGGGGAGCCTGAGGTGGGAGGATCACTTGAGCCTAGGAGGTTGAGGCTGCAGTGAACTGTGATTAAGCCACTGCACTCCAGCCTGGGAAACAGAGCGAGACCTTGTCTCAAACAAAACAAAACAAAAATGTGGTGATAGTGCTGAAAAGCAGAGCACGAAACCAGCAAAGTTAGATGAAACCAAAGAATGTTAACCAGACATCCTAGCGCCTATGGGGTAGGCAACAATTCTCCTCCTTAAATCCCCTTGGAAAGAAACCAGACCAGCCCCAGGGTTTGGCCGCATACTAGGTTTCTCTCAATTGTAGAGAAACATAGATTTGGCTGTGGAGTTTAGCAGAATGTTCAATGTGACCAACAGAGAGGGCTTGGTTCTCATTTAAACCAGAAAAAAAAAGGTCACTGTGGTTTTGGCTGAGAGGTGAGCACACTCCACCCAGGCTGGGGCCGAAGGCAGTCAGCATCAGCAGGTTTCAGGATGGAGCCAGGCTAGTCACTTGATCCTAAAACTCAAGTCCCAGAAAGACAATGAGGAAGGCATGCCTTGCTAGAGGCATCTGGCGGTGCATTCGGCGGCTTATTCAGCCATGGAGGATAAGGAGGGATGGACTAGGTCTTCCCAGCCCTTCTGTTGGGGACTTGGACTACCCACCATCACACCACACCCTGGCTCCCCATGTGGTCTGCAAGGAGCAGACCCCTGGCTGATCTCGCTTAGCTGACTCTGACAGCGCCTGACATTCTTTTTTCCTCTTCCAGGTTCCCCCAAGATTCAGGGGAGCTTTGATCAGAAGGTTCAAGTCGTAAATGCCTTGGAGCGGGGCCATTCTATGAGGAGTGGTCCTAGTCGGGAGGATGCTGGGGCATGGGGCGCTCTGTTAGAAATCTGCAGACCGGGCCTCACTAGCCACTAGCAACTCCACTCAGAGACTCCTGAGTTCTCCCTAAGGGAGGACTCTGTGACTCAGCAGCTCCCCTCCTATGACTCAGCAGCTCCCTCCTGTGACCTCATCGGTGATTGCGGTGGCAGGAAAGGGGTCCAAACACAACCATGTCTGCCACTTGTTCCTCATTCCAAGGCCAAGGCAGGTGGGCAGTAGAGGTGGCAGGAGGAGGAGCCAGGGTCAGGGCTGGCTGGAAGAAGGCAGCATTTATCTGCTTGAGAACATACAGAACCCCCAGGCATCGCGATCATCTCCCCGCCCCATCTCTTCTCACTCACCCCTGAGCCCCCAGGTTACAGCCGGAGTGCCAGGAGGAGGAGGATGGAGGGGGCCGAATGCGCTCGTTGTCATCCTGCATCTGCAGGCGAATGGGCCGGCGCAGGCCCCAGGAGATGTTTAGGAGCCCCTCCACGATGAACTCATCTTCTTCCTGCCCACAAAGCAATCAGAGTGGTGAGCCTGGAAAAGCCCCCACAGAAGCCAAGACCATGCTGAGGTACAAATGACACATTCTTCATATGTCCTAGCTGGGTGCCCCAGATTCTATTCACAGGATGGGGGTAGCTGCCCAGTTCACACCCCAGCTCTGAGATACTTTCTAAGGTAAACTACCCTAGATCCTGAAGCTGACCTCACAGGTCAGCACAAAAGTTGCTGTGAAATTCAAATATATAGGTGCAAATTATAAAAGCATTGTTTTTCTTTTTATCCTAATGACTTTTAAAGAAAGCAGAATACATCTCTTAAAATAAGTGAGATTAGCCTTGCTAACAGAAGCAAGAACTGGAGTTAGCTATGTCCCATCCACTACTATGGAAAATGATATCTCTGTAGCTATAACATATGTTTAGCAATCCAACCTGGTGGTGGAAGGACATTTAAAGCAACATTTGCTGTAGTTTATTCTACAGAACACCACCACCTCCTCTAGCAGATGAACTGTTGTCTTTAAAAGGGTGTCAAGTGATCATGAGCTGGGAGAGGCTGTGCTAATCAGATTTCCAAACAGCAGAACGTCCCAGGTTCTGTAATCAACTAACGGGCTAAATGACAACTCTGCAACAGGTGAATAAATCTTGCAGGAGTCCCCAGTTTATTCTCAAAGGTTGCTGACTAATTAGACGTTAAATGTAAAACCATTCTAAAGGCATCTATATGTTCTATCCCAAAGACTATGAAATCCTTTAATCATGGAACACTTTGTTATTTATTCGATAGGACATAACCCAGGAAAGCTATTTACAAACTATTTAAAATCTTGCATAGCCCATCTGCTGATTAGCAAAAGCTTGAAGGGCAATCCCTAAAAGAATCAGTTCTCCTCCCTCCAGTCTTAGAAGAACCTTTTTGAAGCCATGTTTTATGGGCTGACCAAGTGGCAGATCTGGGTCATGGGCCACATCTTCAGGACAAGCCCCATAGGTGAAAATGACATCAGCCCAATGAGGCCCAAAATCATCCTCAAAGAGGGAGGAAGGAATACAAGAGGGAAGGAGAGAAATGAAACAATTTTAGGGCACTTAGGAGTCCCAGAGAGGAAGGCTTTAGGTAAACATTGGCAATTTACATGGCCTTCCCCTGGTTAAGGTGGGCATCATTACTTTACACAACTATAGGTCAAAATTTAACCCAAAACAGGATTTTATCTAAGTGGGGTGGTTTGAGGGACAGAATAGGCCACTACATCCCACATACTGTCCCCAAGCAACCTGCCCTAGCAGCTGAAATTCCACCATCTGTTATCTGTTTCTATGGATTAAATCTCCACAGCCTGATAACCTGAAAATGTGTTTCAAAAGGCATTACACATATGGACCTTTTTATCAGTCACAAGTGCTTGGGTATAAAGTACCCTACCAGACTCCTTTATAACTCATCATCTATCTGATAACAGGCTTTAGAGAAATGGATACAGGAGGAGGAAGCTCAGTTTCGGGATGGGAACCAGATGAATAACAAAAGCAAACTAGGATGATCAAGCCTGGGGATGGGCCAAGTGCTACCATCGAGAGCTTATGCGCTTTGCCCAGGTCACTGCAGCGACAGGACTTGGGCCCAAATGTTTAAACACAGAGGACTGGGTGGGGTTCCCGAATTGCCCAACGAGAGGACGTCTGCTTAGGAGCCACCTGGAAAGGTCATTTCATGAACGCTCCCTCTGGAGAATCTCCCCCATGAGACTGCGCTAGCCTAGCCACACTTCTACAGGAATGTCTCTGGAACACATCTCTGAAACATTCACCCTTTTTACAACAAAATTGGGCCTGGAGTCTTCTTCCAAAGAA
The DNA here is from genome assembly GCF_002776525.5 of Piliocolobus tephrosceles. Lineage (NCBI taxonomy): Eukaryota > Metazoa > Chordata > Mammalia > Primates > Cercopithecidae > Piliocolobus > Piliocolobus tephrosceles. Next base: position 57,335,197 of record NC_045453.1, on the reverse strand, counting down.
CCCCAAAGACCCTCACTAGCATCCTAAATGAGAAGCAGGAGAGGCAGGGATCTCTCGGGACCTCAGGGACCTTCAGATTCAGGACACATGGTGACAAGGTCTGGACTAGCCAATCAGGGCTTTCCCTGGAGACTCCTTACCTCCCGGTGCCGGAGCTGTAAATTCTGGCCTTCATAGTACAAGTTGTAGGTCTTCAGATGCAAGAGAAGTTCATTTCTTAGAGGGAAAAATATAAGAGGTATAACATTATCAGCGGAAGCCACTTATAATGCAGTTGTTCCCTCTTTCTCTCACCTCTCACCTGGCCTTCAGTCACCGCACTTTGGTGTTTGTCCACATGTACATACACACACATGCACATGCACACAGAGTTCTGCCACCACCGCCCCATAATCATCTTCCCCCAGGATCAAAGTCAAGAGTGAGCACCACCCCAGAACAATGCTGAATGTAAAGAGCAATTCCAGGACACCAAGGCAGGCCTCGTCTGCTGACAATACTCCCAAACTCAAGCTGAATGAGCAGATGTTACTAAGCCATGGAGTCATTGAGGCAAGCACTTCAGAGCCCACAGACAGCCATTCTCCTGCCTGGCTGTGGCCTCTTCTCCCTCAAGCACGCTGTGAGTGAGGAAAGGACAATAATGACTGGCCTTCGTAAGACTCAGAAGCTGACCAGGCGTGGTGGCTCACGCCTGTAATCCCAGCACTTTGGGAGGCCAAGACTGGCAGATCACTTGAGGTCAGGAGTTCAAGACCAGCCTGGCCAACATGGTGCAAACCCATCTCTAATAAAAATACAAAAAATCAGCCAGGCATGGTGGTGCACACCTGTATTCCCAGCTACTCAGGAGGCTGAGGCAGGAGAATCACCTGAACCTCGGAGGCAGAGGTTGCTGTGAGCTGAGATCATGCCACTGCACTCCAGCCTGGGCGACAGAGTGAAACTCTGTCTTAGAAAAAAAATAAAAGACTCAGAAGTTTCCAGGCTGTTCAAAAGCGAAATGGGACAGGTTTGAGCCACACTAACTTATGCTTCATAGATACAACCTTATCATGTGTTTAAAAACTTGTGGCCAGGAGCAGTGGCTCACGCCTGTAATCCCAGCACTTTGGGAGGCTGAGATGGGCAGACTGCCTGAGGTCAGGAATTCGAGACCAGTCTGGTCAACATGGTGAAACCCTATTTCTACTAAAAATACAAAAAAAAAAAAAAAAAAAATTAGCCAGGCATGGTGGCGTGCACCTGTAATCCCAGCTACTCGGGAGGCTGAGGCAGGGGAATTGCTTGAACAAGGGAGGTAGAGGTTGCAGTGAACCGAGATCGTGCCACTGCACTCTAGCCTGGGCAACAGAGCGAGACTCCATCTCAAAAAAAAAAAAATTGCAAACCCCCATCAGCGTCAGAATGGGTGAATAAAGGAAGCAATAGCTACACAACAGAAAATTCTCAGTGAAGAGAATATGAATGAACTACACGCATGTGTGTAACTCATGGGAATTACAGGATCTGTGCTTTTCTTGTGTCTAGCTTCTTTCACAAAAAAAGCACAGATCATATTCCATTGATACAAAGTTCAAAATGGAGTGTTAGAATTCAGGATAGTGGTTCACCTTGGGGAGTAGTGACAAGAAGTGGGCATGAGGTGGCTTCTGGGCCCTGGCAATACTTTTTCAGTTCATAAAAATTTAAAAAATAAAAAATAAAAATCCTTAGAAACTCCCACTCTGAAGCCCAGTACTGGACCTCCTTAGCCATCAAGTTTTCCAAGTGGCTGCCCTGAGAGTACACAGCTCTACTGCACGTGGCCAGAGAGGAGATTTCACCCACTTTGTGATCAGGGAAATCCCTCATCAACCCTGAGAATGCATGAGTCAAGTTTCATCTGAAAGTGCGTGTTTTGCACTCCAGGTGGGATGAGAGTGGAGAGAGGTGGAGGGGGCCGCTGTGCGCTTTTGTCTAGTCTCAAGTGAGGGGTAACAGAGTTCAGTCTCTCCGAACCCAACCATTCAGTGGAGAGATTTTGGGCCATGCCAGGAGTCAAAACCCACTGGAAATGCCAAGAAACTCCTGACAAGTTAAACCTAGATAAATCAACGTGGTTCTATGCAAGCTGAAATGAATTTGTGGAAAATGTGATTCCAAATAACCTAAGACGAAAGGCTGTTTGGTACTTTTGAACACACAGATCTGAACCAGGATAGAAAATCACTGGTTGGTAGAAGTCCCTGGGGAAATCTGTCCATAAAGAGGTAAGAATGGTCAGATGTTACAAAACATGTGTCAAGTGTGTCTAAGGACTTCAAACAATTTGATCTCAGATAAATTAAATATTTCATTAAGAGAGAGAAATTCTAGCTGGGCATAGTGGCTCACGCCTGTAATCCCAGCACTTTGGGAGGCTGAGGCGGGTGGATCACTTGAGGTCAGGAGTTCAAGACCAGCCCGGCCAACATGGTGAAACCCCATCTCTACTAAAAATTTAAAAATTGGCTGGGTGTGGCGGCGCATGCCTGTAATCCCAGCTACCCAGGAGGCTGAGGCAGGAGAATCACTTGAACTCAGGAGGCAGAGGTTGCCATGAACTGAGATCACGCCACTGCACTCCAGCCTAGGTGAGGAGGAAGATTCCTTCTGAAAAAAAAAAAAAAAAGAAGGAAAGAAAGAAAAAAAAAAAAGATAGAGAAATCCCTAGGCTGGACATAAAAATACATCCTCGAACTTCCAATTCAAGGGTCCATTTTGGCTCAAGCCCAGTCACATTAGCAAAAAGCCTGAGCTGAAGAGACTTTAGTGCATAGAAAGCAATTAAATTGTCCCCTTCTATTCAGAGGGCACCTGTGCCAAATTCAGCGAGAACCAGAGAAGCCCAGGGACACATTACCCTAGCCAGGACTCCCCAGGAACACCACAGACAGGACGGGGAGCAGTGTCTGAGTCCATTCTGGCTGCCGGATCATAGACTGGGTGGCTTCTACACAACAGAAATTCATTTCTCACAGCTCTGGTGGCCGGGAAGTCCAAGGTTAAGGTAGAGTCACTGTCTGGTGACAGCCCTGTCCTCACAGACAGTGCCTTCTTACTGCGTCCTCACACCGTGGAGGAAAAACAAGCTCCCTTGGCCTTTTATAAGGGTACTTAGATCTAATCCCATCCCAGAGGCTCCACCTCTTATACCAGCACCCTGGGGTGAAGTTTCCACAAAGGAATTTGGGGGAGACACAAACATTCAGAAGATGGCAAGCTGCCACCAGCCAACTGCTCCTCCTGGAAGCCTTCCAAGACACCACATCTTTTGAGCCCCCAAAGGTACTGCGTCTTGACATCCCCTTTACTTCACCTCCAGGCCAGGCTCTGGGGGCATGTTTTTATCTATAGCAGCCGCCCTGATACTCTCACAAGTCCAAGTTCAGCTGCTTGACTCCTTCCCACACACAGGAGCCCCGCCAGTCTGATACACAGGGGAGGCCACTGTGCCAACGGCTGCGGTCCACCCACAATATCCCAGCATGGGACTGGTCACTGGGGACAAAACTCTCTAGCAAAACGTCTTACTTGGAAATGTATTTATCTTGTCCACATGGGACTAGGGACGTTTGGTGACTGTAGTCCATTCTTCCTTTCTCTTTTCATTGGAAGGAGAGGCCTATATTTGGAAGGAGAAGACAGAGGTTAAATTGAGGTTGTGTCCTTGGGAACTCAACAGAACCTGGGGTGGGGAGCGGGCACAAAATTGGACGCCATGGCTCTCCATTCCTCCCCACCCAGATCCACAGCTAACACTGACCCAAGGCTGTGAGAGGCAACACTGCTGGCTGCTGCCTTGGCTTACCACAGCCTCTGAGAATAAACATCCAAAGGAAAGACAACAACCCTTGGACAATCCAAGCATGAATGCCCCAGCCACAGAGCACACTGACACCCACGTTGGCTCCAAGGACGACTGATGAGTCCTCCTGTCTGAAGAGACCATCACAACACAGAATAGAGAGTTATCTCAGGGACAGCCCAATTCTACTGAGGTCTACTGAGGATGGGTAAACCACCTAAAAATGCCCAAATACAGCCGAGTGTGAGAAATCACAGTGTGTGTCTACAGACACCACTAAAATATTACAATGTGAAAGACAATTTAACTATACATTACAAAAACACAGGTAACAAAACTATGGGTCCAATTTTGTTTAAAATCTATGTAAGTATAAAATATGCATATACATACACACATTTACATGTATAAATATTTATTCAGATAGGTATATATATGTCAGGCTTTCTCCACCTTGGCACTATTACCATTTGTTTTGTTTTGTTTTGTTTTTTGACAAGGAGTCTCGCTCTCTTCGCCCAGGCTGGAGTGTAGTAGTGTGATCTCGGCTCAGTGCAACCTCCATCTCCCAGGTTCTGCTGCCTCAGCCTCCCAAGTAGCTGGGACTACAGGTGCCCACCATCACGCTTGGCTAATTTTTTGTATTTTTAGTAGAGCGGGGGGTTTCACCATGTTGGCCAGGCTGGTCTCAAACTCCTGACCTCAGGTGATCCACACGCCATGGCCTCCCAAAGTGCTGGGATTACAGGCATGAGCCACCACGCCCAGCAGCACTATTACCATTTGGACCTGGCCCATTCTTTTTTTATTTCTATTTGTAGAGATGGGATGTCACTTTGTCACCTGGGCTGGGAGTGCAGTGGCATGATCATAGCTCACTGCAGCCTCAAATCCCTGGGCTCCATCGATCCCCCTGTCTCAGCCTCCCGAGTAGCTGGGACTACAGGTGTGCCCCACCGCCCCTGGCCTGGGACTGTTCTTTGGCGTGAGACTGTCCTGTGCATCGCAGATGTTTAGCAGCATCTCTGGCTTCTACTCACTAGATGCCAGCAGCTCTACCCCAGTGATGATGACCAAAACTATTGCCAGATACTACTAAGTGCCCTCAGGGGCAAAATCACATTACTCACAACAGCCCAAAGGTGGAAGCCACCCAAGTGTCCACTGATGGATGAGCAGATAAGCAAAACAGAGTATGTGCATCCAGTGGATTATTATTCAGCCTTAAAAAGGAAGGAAATGCTGGCCCATGCTAGAACATGGGTGAGCCTTGAAGACAGTATAACAGGCCACACCCAAAAAGAAAAATACCACCTGATTCCACTTTTATGAGGTACCTAGAGAAGACAAAATCAGAGACTGATTTTATAGAATGGTGACGCTTCCAAACATAGAACGGTGGTTGCCAGGGGCTGGGAGGAAGGGGAAATGGAGAGTTTCTTAATGGGAACAGAGTGTGCAAGAGGAAGAGAGCTCTGGAGATAGATGGCGAGATGGGGTGGCACGAGCAGAACCCCAACCTGGAGAGGAGTCTGGACTTCATCTGGTGGGCAATGCTGGGCCATGTGTGTGTGGAGGATGAACAATGGCCCCCAGAGACACCCGGGGCCCAACCTGGAGCCTGTGAGTATTACCTTATATGGTAACAGGGACTCTGCAGATGTGATTAAATGAAGGATCTTGAAATGAAGAGACTATCCTGGATTATCGGGGGGGCCCTAAATGTAACCACCAGTGTCCTTATAAGAGGAAGGCTCTGCCCCAGCAGAGAGAAGGTGACATGACAACTGCAGCAGAGGGAGAAATCTGAAGACACTGCACTGTGGACAAAGACGGAGGAAGGGGCCATGAACCTTGAAGGCAGCTCACAAGCCGGGAAAGGCAAGGACACAGATTTGCCCCAGAGCCCCGGGTGCGAGCAGAGCCCTACCACCGGCTCAGTTTTGGCCCAGAGAAACTGACTTCAAACTTCTGGACTCCAGAATATGAGTATTACATTTCTGTTGTTTCAAACCACCAAGACCGTAGTCATTTTTCTCGGCAGCAAGAGGAAAACCAGGGGAATTCCGAGGGCAGGGATGCGATCTGATGCGCATTTTGGAAAGGTCACCCACCCAACGCCTTGCTTTGTGGAGAAATAACCCGGGAGAAGAGCGGCCAGGGGACCAGTTGCGAGGCCGGAGCCCGAGTTGGAGAGACAGACTCTAGAGAGTTGGAAGAGGAAGAGAAAAGTCCTGATGTGGGAAGCACACCCTTTTGTGCTGCCGGTGTGCCGGGTGTGCTGCAGGATGAAACGTGGGGTGACAGGCAGAGTCCTGGTGACACACGGGCTGCTGGCAAGGACCGCAATGTAGGCAGAGGTGCCACCTTCACAGTTGCTGACGTGAGGACCGAGACTGAGTTTCAGGCAGGCCCATGGAAACTTCCAGTGCAGATAACCAGAAGTACAGCAGGCCTGGGACCCCAGAGAGCGATTCCTGGCACGTGAGGTCAGGGGAGAGGATGAAGTCATCAAGAAAGAACAGAAGGGGCGCAGGGGGCAGGGCTGAGGGCAGGGTTCTGATTAACTCAGTGGGTCAGCATGGCCAGAGGAAGGAGTCCCTGGAGAAAGAGGGAAAACAGGAGACATGGTACCAAGGAAGCCCAGGAAACCAAGGAAGCCCAGGGGCCTTGAGAAGGAGGCCAAGGTCAGCAGAGCCAGGAGCTGGTGGTCGGAGTCCAAGGAAGGGGAACCCTGAGCAGCCTCTGTTACACCACACAAAGGTCATGGGGGAACTCAGCCAGGCTGATGGCACAGCCTGGTTGGAGTGGACATCAGGTGAGCAGCGCCTGCTGTCGGCAGCCCTTCTCACTCTCAACACTGGAGTCTTTCTTCAGCCAGAGGAAATGTTATTCTATCTTTCTTTGATTATTTCCCCTCTTCCTCCCATTCTTGGTTCTTTTTTGAGACAGTGTCTGGTTCTGTCAGCCAGGCGGGGATACAGTGGAGCCATTATAACTTACTGCAGCCTCAAACTCCTGGCCTCAAGCGATCCTCCTGCCTCAGCCTCCCGAAGGGACTGCAGGCATGGGCCACCACACCCAGATAATTTTTTTTTTTTAATTTTTCTTTTATAGAGACAGGGTCTTATTATGTTAACCAAGCTGGTCTTGAACTCCTGCCCACAAGTGATTCTCCCACCTCAGCCTCCCAAAGTGCTGGGATTACAGTGAACCACTACAGTACCCGGTCCATTCTTGGTTCTTCTGCGATCTCTTCTCTAGCACTACGCATCCATCCATCCCAGCAGCTACCCTCCATCTCCTTATTTTTCTCAGAATTCTCCAGCTAATCTAATTCACCAACTGAATTTTCTCCAGGATTCTTTCTTTCTTTGCCTCCAACATAACCTATCATTTGGTAATTTAGTTCTCCATCTATCCTGCTCTTAAGACAATTCTTTTTGATACCATGTCTTCTTAAATCCACTGAGAATACCAGTTAGAGAATTTGATTCTTAAAACTATTTGGTTGTGCAGAAAAAAATAGAGCAACAAAACAATAAACATAGAGAAATAGACCCAAATATATCTGGGAATATGGATTATAAGCAGCAGTTCTAAATAGCAGGGGAAAGGTAGCTTAATTTTTAAAACTGTCACTAGAGAATTGGCTGGCCTTTGGAAGGGGGAAGACAGGGAAGCGAAATCACTACCTTACTCCTTCCACCAAAAGAAATAATTGAATAAAAAATTTAAACACTAAAAACTAAAATGCTGAAGACATTGATACCAATCTGCGAGAATTTTAAACTTCTGTTTAGAAAAAAGAGTACACTATACAAAGTCAAAAAGGCAAATTAAAAACTGGGGAAAAATATTTACAAAACATATGGTAAAGGGCTAATGTCCTTAATACATAAAGGGCTTTAATAAATCAGTAAGAAAAAGGTCCTATGCTCATTTATAAAATGGGCAAAGGACATGCACAATAGTTCATGGAAAACTCAATACAAGAATTAATAAATCTGTGAAAAGGTGTTCAGCTTCCCTCATGTTCCTCCTTTTTACTTACCAGATGGGTACAAATCAGTCTGATGGCCCCAACTGTGGAAATTTTCTAGGGCTCAGCCACTCTCTACCTGTTGGGTGATCTCACGAAAGCCATAGCTATAACTCCGACCTATGGGCTCATGTTGCCCCATCTTTGTCTATGGCCTGACTTCTCCCCACCTTTTTTCTTACTTTTACATTTCTTGGGAAAAGAGTGTTAAAGAAAATATTTACATAGGCTACCCCATAGGTGAACTGAAATTACAGGTAGGTGACTCTAGGACCCAGTCCCTCTTTTGCCCACCTTAGGGCATCTGCAGCTTTCTTCACAAACTTTCCAGCCACCCTCACAAAGCACTGGCTCCCCGCAGCTAAAAAAACTAAGCTACATTCATATCCACCTTAGGGCAAGCAGCAGCAGCAGCAGCAGCAGCAGCAGCAATAACAGAGGACCGGAAATTCACAGTTAATTCTGATATTCCTTAAACAGAGCATTGTTCTCACACAAGGAAGGTCAGAGGAAGAAGCTTGATGGAACAGGCATGTGGACTCAATTGGATTCAACTGGACACTTCCTCCAAGGGTGCCTGCCAGTATCTGTGGCCTTGGAGACACGGATTCGTTCAGCTGGCTGGTTGCAACGCTTCTGCCTCCCCTGTTATTATCCAGAATTTATGGTGCTCTCCTGGGCTCCAAAATGCCTTGTAAGAACCATTTACAATCATCACTTCCGACAGTGCCTTGGGAATACAGATTAATGGTTGTTATGTCTTATAGGAGGGAAACTGAGTCAAGGAGGAATGAGGGACTTCCCACATCAGCCAGCATCTAGGCACAGAACCAAAATACCTCATCGTCTACCACACAGAGAAAGGAGAAGAGGGGCAGAAAGGGGACAAGAAGGAAGGGGAAGATTTTACACAAATCCTTTTTTTTTTTTTTTTTTTTTTTTTGGAGACAGGGTCTCATTCTGTCACCCAGGCTGGAATGCAGTGGCACAATCACAGCTCACTGCAGCCTTGATCTCTTGGGCTCAAGTGATTCTGTCACCTCAATCTCCTGAGTAGCTGGGACCACAGGTGCACACCACCATACCTAGCTAATTTTTTATTTTTTGTGGAGATGGAGACTTGCTATGTTGCTCAGGCTGGTTTCAAACTCCTGGCCTCAAGCGATCCTCCTGTTCTGGCTTCCCACAGTGCTGTGATTAAAGGTATGAGCCACCTCTCCTGGCTCAAAAATCATTTTTAATATGGAGCCAGTCTTTGGAAGTCGAAAACATATTTAAATCTACTGAACTTCCTCTATGAACATAGTTACTTACGCTTTCTAGAATTCTAAATCAGTACTTCTTTTTAGAAACAACACTTTAGAAAATAAAGCATATATTGAATGTCTACTGACCACAAAGCATGTCTACTAAAATAGCTAGAGATGTGAATACAGCTGGGCTTGCCTCGTTGAGACATGAGCCTCCCAGGTTCCAGTCATGCTGGAACCCTGTTGGGGCTACCAACCAGTCAGTTTTCCCTCTGGCACTGGCTTCATGCTTGGGCAGAATGTTCCAGATTCTCCTCAGCTCCATTAAATGGCTGGGCAGTGCATTCTGCTTGTCAGTGGAATTCAGCTGGTTACGTGGAGACCCATTCACGACTTCCTGACTGCCTGAAAGACAACTTGCAGGTAAGACCTTCCCTAAGACCCAAGAGCACGTCTTTACGAAGGGAAAGTCTTAGCAGGACAAAGGGAAGGTCCTCCGGCAGTTTAATATGATGACATCCCAGTCACAGAGAACTTTCTGAGCCTACTTTGTATGCTCTGTGAGTGTGCCCACGCACCCCCTCAGACCCAGATTCACATGTTCTAGCCTCGACCCTCATCAAAACTTACCTCCCCCTATAAACGAACCCTGAGGCCCCTGGACAACGCAGGGACAGGCACTCCCACTTCGGCCTGCCCTTCAGCACAGCACGTACCCCACACGGAAGTCACCTGCTGGTGTTTCTGTCCCCCCGTGGGCCTGGAGCTTCCTTTCTGGTCCCCAGCCCCCAGCTCCCAGCCTGGGCCTCTCTCCTGCACCTGGGTTATTGTGATTACTGCTTCCAGGAAGGGGATGGGATCAGCAGTCTGTCCAGGGACACTAACCTGCTACCTTAGGCCAGGGGATTCCAAGAAGCCGAGCCTGAGAGAAAGCTTTGGCATGTGATTTATTGTGCAGGTGTTTTCAGGAGAAACCTGTAAGGGAGTTGGGGAGGCAGGGCGGGGGCAGCGGGAGGAGCTAGGAATGAGGTGGGTTCAGCTGGAGCCCAGCCACAGCTGATCCCTTGGGGAGCTCTGTGGTGTCAAGGGCCCCCAGAGTTGTCCTACTTGGAGGCGGGCAGGTGGCGCTTCTAGACCACTGCGTGTCAGTTACTGGCAGAGAGCCAGCCCCTAGGCATTTCCCTGCAAGAGAATTCTCAGGAAACGTGTGCAGCTAAGACCCAGCACCGTCAACATGCATAGCATGCCATAGATTAAGGGGCCCTGGGTGGTACAGCAGTATCCATTACACCTGCTCCACATCTGAGATTGAAGCAACTACTGGGTCCTCAGTGTCCCCCACCCACTCTCAAGTTGGGAGGAAACAGCTGCCTACTCAGGACCAGCCTGGTGCTGGAGCCTAGGCTGCAGGAACAGGGTCAGCATCGCCCAAGCTCTGGACCAGTTGAAGCCCTGCAGCAATTGCACGAAGCAGCATCCTTTCCCTTCCTTCCTGCAGACCCCACTCGCAGGTGTTTCCAGCCTCCCACACGAGGCCTCCCCAAGAATAAATGCAGGGCTGGCCAAGCCCTTGAAATTCACAGGCTCAGCTTCCTGAGAGGAGAGCACACACGAAGTCCTCAAGATGCTCTCGGAGGTGGGAAAGGCACCTGGAGCTCCCAACAAAGACAATAGAATCCCCTCTGCTCTTAGGTCTTGCTTCCTCCAAACGCTCCATGGTCAGGGATCCCGGAGAATGTGCCACCTTTCCTTGGTCTCAGAGCATCCCCAGGCCCCTGGCTCACCCTACATGGTTTCACTTCCAGCCTGGAGACCCAGCACCTCTCATCTTATTTATGAATTGGAAAGTCCTCCAAGGGAGGGGCAGCCCTGGCAGGAAAGCCCAGGGTGAGAGAAGGGAAGAGCCCCCTTTGGTGGTCACTTTTGCTTTTTGTTTTCTGAATTGTCTTCCTGGTTGTAGAGCAGGGGCCAGGCCCCAACCACCCCCACCTCAGCTCCCACTGGGGGTAAGGGAGGGAGAGCAACAGCTGTTCTATAGGATCCAGGCAGCCCCAGTCTCTGAGACAGGCTTGCGGAGGAGAGGGCTTTCCATGGAGAATTCCCGGGGTGGCAAACCCCACAGAGCCACCACCTGACCAGTGGGAGGGCTGGGCACTTGCCAAAGCCTTGACTGAAACCAAGGATGGGGGACAGTGGGAAGAGGTGGCTTACAGACACCCGACCTCACAGGGATTCTGACTCTGGCTGTTCATTAAACTCCCAGAGCAGGGGCAGGGAGGGAGTAGAGAAAGGGGTTGCTTTAAAAATCCTGATGTCAGCGAGGGCATGGTGGCTCCTGCCTGTAATTGCAGCACTTTGGGAGACCATGGCATAAGGATGGCTTGGGGCCAGGAGTTCAAGATCAACCTGGGCAACACAGTGAGACCCCATCTCTACAAAAAATAAAAAAATAAAAAATTAGCCAGGCATGGTTAATGCCTGTGGTCCTAGCAACTCAGGAGGTGCACCCCTGTAAGTCCTAGCTACTCAGGAGGCTGAGGTGGGAGGATCGCTTGAGCACAGGAGTTTGAGGTTACAGTGGGCTATGATGGTACCACTGCACTCCAGTCTGGGTGATGGAGTGAACCTCTGTCTTTAAAAAATCAAATCAAATCAAATCCTGACATCCAGATTGCAGCCCAGATCAATTACATCAGACTCTAGGGGAGGGGCCCAGGCAGAAGCATTTTCAAAGCCCCCCCAGGTCATGCCAGTGTACATCCAGGGCTGAGCACCACTGTGGAACCTGTAGAGAAAGAGCTGTGTAGACTGAGGACATCACCATAAGTATTTCAAAGCAGCCCTTCAAGAAAGGAAGGGATGAAATTTTCTAAAAACAAACGGAGTTGGGTATTTAGCACCATCTCCCTGCTACTAATATTTCCAAGGAGAAAGGGGACAGTGTAGAGCGTCCCACAGCGTCCATGTGTGCAGGCACTGAGCTGATGCAAAGGGCTCCTTCTTGCAAGCCAGGGCACCATGTCACAGAAGCCCGACCCCAGCCCCAGGCCCCAGGTCTGATGCAAAGGAAACGCTCACTGGGGACCTGTAGCTTCCCCTTTTGGGGCCTGTGCACGCCTCTTCTCTGAGCCCTGCCCCTCCCTCTGAGGACACCCTGGATCTCCTGGGTTGGAGAAGAAAGTTGCTGGACACAGTGCTTTCCACTACATTGTTAAAGACCGACTGGCCAGGTCTCCTGAGGGAATCTGCTTTGTAACCAAGCAATGGCAGAGGAGATAGTGCTGATCCCTCTGCACTTCGGACCCTTCGTAGTGGGGCAGGAAGCGGTGTGGATGGCAAACAGGAAACCCCAGCCCCATTGCACCACATGAGGAAGGAGACTTGAGCTGCAGGCTGGGGCCCTGCCAAGACCTAGAGATGGTAAGAGATGCCAGATCATGCTTCCCAAACCCAAGCCTGTCCTGGGCATGGGCAAAATGTGGGCTGCCTCAGAAGGAAATGGCCCACTCTGCCTGCTGCCTTCCTGCATTATGGAACAGAAGCCCCGTCACTGCTTGGACTCTTTTAACCCCTACACCAACCTCATTAAGAAAGAAACTTTATTATCCTCATTTTGCAGTTGAACAGTTGAGGCACAAAGAAGCGATGCCACTTGCCCAAAGACACACAGCTAGGAAGGAGCGGAGCTGAGGCTCAAATCCAGGGCGGTGCAGCTGCCAAGCGGAACCCTTATAGACTACAGCTTCTCTTGAGGTGGTAAGGAAGAAAGTGCTTCCAGCCAAAAATCAGTCAACCCAACTGTATTCTGGAGGAGTGGTTCTCCCCCTTGAGTGTGTATTGGAATCCCTCCGAGGGCTTGTTAAAATACAGACTGCGGGTCCCTTTGTCCCAGTTTCTGATTCAGCAATTCTGGGGTGGGGTCTGAGAAGGTGCAGTCCTAATAAGCACCCAGGGCTGCTGCTGCTGCTGGTAGCTGGCTCGAGGTGCTTTATCTTAGTCCCTCCAAGAACCTCATGGGGAAGGCTTCACTTTAGCCATTTTACAGATGAGGAAACAAGGTCCCAGAGGTTAGGTGGCTTGTCCCAGGTGGCAGAGGCGACACGAAGCCCAGTGCTCCTTTGGCTCTCTGGCTGAGCGCTGGATCTGAGAGGCTCTCTATGGAGCAGCAGCAGCAGGTTGGCTCCAGTTACCAACCCACAGCAGGCTGTGGATCCTCCCTGGGGATGGGAGGTGAGTGAGTGACCAGCCTAGAGGACAAGCTGTGGAAAAAGCAGACCCTGAAGGGGCCAGGGAGAGAGGCCCAGAGCCACAGGTCCAGGACATGGGTACTTGTAGTCACAGAGCCATCGACTCTCAGTCCCGTATCACACACTGGGTGGGACACTGAGGGGACAATGAACTACCCCTCCCACTCACAGGCCCCATAGACCATCCCCACCCCATTCCCAAAAAAGCCTCGATGCTTGGTAAATGACAGGTACAGGCCCTTCCTGGCAAGCTACCCCGCTCCCATCCCTGGAGCTGCCCCTGCCTGGCCCACCGACACAGGAGGAACTGAGATGCACCAAGGGCCGTGCTGGGGTTTCTTCAAGCAGGTCAGCCTACGAAGCCCCGGCTCTTCCACCACCAACTGCGGCCCAGCCCAGCCCTCCCTGCCCAAGCCTGGGTTCCCAGACGCGACTGCGAGAGATGGGAGGAAGCAGTCCTGGGACTCCTGCCGGAAAGGCCTGCCTCCAACTCCACACCAGTGGGCGGGTGGCCAGGTGAGTGACCCAGAAGGCCACCGCTGGGCCCACCCAGACAATGGCCTCGCAGGCCAGAGAGGCAGCCACATGTTTACAGGGAAGCCCCACCGGCGTCCACAAGTGCCTGACCTTTAGGATGGATGTTGTAGAAGGAAACTCAGAGCCCTTAGCCTCTAATCAGAGAGCCAGGGCGCTGGAGCAGGACAAAAAAAGGAAGCGTAGAGGAAGCACAGAATCCAGAAAGAAGCAGCTGTGTGTGCGTGGGTGTGAGCATAGCTCCCGGTGTGCGAGAGTCCCGTGTGTGGATGGAGGGTATAGGCGGGGGGTGGTGTATCGCACTGTGTGTGTGTGTGTGTGTGTGGATGGAGGGTATGGTTGGGGAGTGGTGTATTGCTGTGCATGTGTGTATGTATGTGTCCACACGCATGGTGTGTGTGCTTGGTATGTGTAGAACTAGACTCTGGCTCAGAGAAACTAAAGACCTAGAATGCTAACCAGCCAAGACATAGCCCCTTGTGGGCTCCAATTCAACCAAGTGACAAATTCCTTGTGGCTGTGGAACCCAAGGGGAGAGTGGGAAGTTGGCGGAGACAACACTGGCCCCAATAAAGCAAATAAGACTAGATACTCCCTGGCCTGCATTTCTCAAAGCCAAGCCAGTTTATAGGGTAGTTTTAATGTCTACCTGGGGAAGAGCAAGGTAAGCTTTCCTCCTGTCCAGTAACTACGGGATTTAAGGGAGGCCACCCTGCAGAGAGTGCCCGAGGCCTGTGTCCCCAAGTGCTCCTGCTGGCCTATCTGAGGGTTCTCCTCCCAGCTTTGCAGAGAGAGAGACAGACTGATCCAAGCAGGTAAGGAGGGGCTGGCTCCGGGTCCCCTGTTTCCTACAAGTTCAGATTTCTTTGGTAGCCACGCTTCCTGTTTACTGAGTGGTTTCCAAGTCACAGGCCACTCAGACTCATCTCTGACTTCACATCCCCTTCCTCAAGGGAACCCCAGCATTCTTCCTTTTTTGGTGCTATAGGCTGAGACTCTGAGCTCTGTGTGCAGCGATCTTGGGGTTTCCTCTACTCGCCACCTGGGGATAGGACTGAAAACCCAAAAGCTAGGAACGCTGGCCTCCTCCACCCCCAGATCCCAGCAGGTTCCTTGGACTTGAAAAGCAGTGAGTGGGGAGAGCTAAGGAAGTGCTGGGTGTGTCCAGGGCCCTCGGGGTGGTGGGGGGAGCAGTCACTGCGGCGCATCTGACATCCTCCCTCCTTTAACCTTGAGTTAACGCACCCAGCAACCTGTGTGGGGAAATTCCCCGCTCACAGCGAATCTCAGACCCCTCCTAGTGCCAGGAGAAATGGCACATCGGGGGGTTTCCAGACCATTTCCAGGGGAAGTTTGCCACAGTAGCACACTCACACCCTCCTCTGTCTACCCTGGGCACAGCTGACCAGCCCTAAAGGAAAGTCAGCCCCATGAAAAGCAGAACTGCTCCTCCACACGGCCTGCCGAGGCGGCTCTATCAAACCTCTGTACACCCCCACGACTGCCTAAGATTCAAAGGGCAGCTGCCCACGAGGCAGGGCCAGGTGAAGAGACCGTGAGTGCTCTCCCAGGCTCACGCTCTTACCAACTCACTGGAGGAGCCGCGGGCACTTCAGGGAACTCACCTAACAAGGAACTCACAGCATTTGCCTCAGAGCAAATGTCCCAGAGAAAAGCCACCTGACCCACTCCCGTGACCCCTGAAGAGAGACTCATGTGACCTGGTTTCCCGGTTCTGGGTCCCGCAGTTTCCTGAGCTGACCTGTGGGCACACTCTGCCTCACCAGCCCCCCACTCCGTGGCACCATGGCCCCGACTGTACACAAAAGAGCCATCCTTGCCCCAAATGTCTGTGTGATCAGCTGTAAGGCCCTACATGGCACTTTAGGAAGGGGCATTGATTATCTGAGGCTACCACCCATTTCCCCCAGAGTACCTGAGGCCTCGTGGACCCCACCACAGTCCCCCTGCATCCCATGTCATGCTATGGACAAAACATTCAACAGCCAGCCCTACAGCCGCCGGGATGGGTGTTTAACAGGGCAGGGGTTTGGCACACACAAAGGAGGCTTGAAATAGAAAGGCAGAGACCCTCCTTCTCGAGCTTCAAGAAAGCTAGTCTCCATACAACTCCACTTCTACCTGGTTTGAATCTTTCTCTCCCTGCATGGCAGCTGCTCCATCAAAGTCATGGCGAATCATGAGCCCAACCTTCCAAACCCATCACCACACAGAAAACCCTGAGATTCAGCAGCAGGGGGTCTGGGCCCCATGGACCAGCTGCCAGCAGCCAGCAAGCCACGCTGTGGTCAGCTCCCAAGCCAGTGGTGCTGCACACCTGCACCCTGGCCACTTTTGTCCTGTGAGGCTGAGATGGAGGCAGCACCCTGACACTGCCTGGGCCAGGAAGGACAGTCGGGACCACATGACCCAGCTTGAGATGGAATCACCAGGGGCCAAATACCACAACTGTCTGCCAGGGCTTCCCTTTCCTTTCTATTACATAAGTAAAATAAACATTTTTTTGTTTTATTTTTAAAATACAGGTCAGGTTCCATGGCTTACACCTGTGATCCCAGCAATTTGGGAGGCCGAGACAGGAGCATCGCTTGCATGCAGGAGTTCAAGACCAGCTTGGGCAACATGGCAACATCTTGTCTCTACAAAAAATAAAAAATTAGCTGGGTGTGGTGGCATGCACCTGTAGTCCCAGCTACTTGGGAGGCTGAGGTGAGGCGGGAGGATGACTTGAGCCCAGAAGGTGGAGGCTGCAGTCAGCTATGACTGTACCAGTGCACTCTAGCAAGGGCAACAGAGTAAGACCCTGTCTCAAAAACAAAAATGAAAAATATATAGAGATAAATGAAAAGATTAATATCCACAAAAGGACAAATATTGTTTGATCCCATTTATATGAGGTAGCTAGAAGAGGCAAATTCATAAAGACAGTAAGTAGACTTGAAGCTACCAGGAGCTGGAAGGATATAGGAGTGAGGGGGTTATTGTTTAATGGGTACGGAGTTTCTGTTGGGAATGACAAGAAAGTTCTGGACATGGATAATGGTGATGGGTTGTACAACATTGTGAATATCGTTAATGCCACTAATTTGTACACTTAGAAATGGTTACAAGGGTAAATTTTATGGTATGCATATTTTACCAAAATAAAAAATAAAAATAAACTATTACATATGAAAAAAGATGAAGATCGAAATCTCCCAAAACTCCACCACGCAGAGATAATCACTATTAACATTTTACCATACATCCTTCCAGATGCTAATATAAATGGGTGATACAGTTTGTAAAAATAGCACACAGTTTGGTAACCTGCTTCTTAAAAATATATCATATTCCGGTGGCTCACACCTGTAATGCCAGCACTTTGGGAGACCAAGGCAGGTGGATCACCTGAGATCAGGAGTTCAAAACCAGCCTGGCCAACATGATGAAATCCCATCTCTGCTAAAAATACAAAAAATTAGCCGGGCGTGGTGGTGCACCTGTAATCCCAGCTACTCGGGAGGCTAAGGCAGGAGAATTACTTGAACCTGGGAGGCGGAGATTGCAGTGAGCTGAGATCACACCATTGCACTCCAGCCTGGGCAACAAGAGTGAAACTTCGTCTCAAAAAATATATATATCATATTCTTCCATGTTAATAGCTACACACCTGCAGCCTATGTTTTTGCAGCCACATGGTATTCCAGAGTATGGATATGCCATGGTTAACTAATGTATGACTGTTGGGCATTTGGTCTCCATTTGTCACTATGGAGTGTTGTCATTATTATAAATAATGCTGCGAGGGACATCCCCATATACATATTTTTCTGCATTTATCCAATTACATCCCTAGGGGAAGAATTCCTAGGGGTGGAACTGCTGAGTCAGGGACTTATTTGGGAGGGTTGTCAACAGAGCATTAAGAGTAAAACTACATCAAGATGTTGAGTTCTGTCACAGAAAGTTCTCTTTCTCCACACAGACTTTTCTCCAGACCTCCTTCCAAAAAGAGCCAGGTATTAAACATTTACCAGCACATCACTGGTCATAACCTAGGAATGCAAACCGTGAGCAGACTCCACTCGGGTGTCTATAATGTTGCATAGTGATTCAGAAAGGAAGGGACCGTCCATTTCATAAGAAACCAGTCCCTCCCTCCGCACCTCTCCAGTCCTCCTCTGGAGACACACCATGCTGGAGCCCTGAGGTGAAACTGATATACAAGACAAGTAGGATTATACTGGGTTAATGTCCACTGAATTCCCAGCAGGAAGGACTCTAGGAAGGGCCAGTGCAGGGTGTCTCATGGTGGGTGCCACATATGTAGTCCACACAAAAGGTTTTTTTGTCATTAAAGGTTTTTAAAGGTTTTGTTCTTGTATAGACAGAAGGACAAGGCAATGACTCTTCTGAAAGAGGTCAAGGGTTAGAAGGGACACATGGAATCATTTAATCCCTTGCCTTGGAGATGGGGAAACTGAGAGTCAGAAAGTCTCACAGCATAAATGTTTCAATAATAATTAGCCAGACGCAGTGGCTCACGCCTGTAATCACAGCATTTTGGGAGGCTGAGACAGGTGGGTCACTTGAGGTCAGGAGTTCAAGACCAGCCCGGCTAACATGGTGAAACCCCGTATCTACTAAAAATACAAAAATTAGCTGGGCATGGTGACATGCACCTGTAGTCCCAGCTACTTGGGAGGCTGAGGCAGGAGAATCGCTTGAACTCAGGATGTAGAGGTTGCAGTGCGCCAAGATCATGCCACTGCGTTCCAGCCTGGGCAACACAGTGAGACTCCATCTCAAAAAAACAATAATAATTATAATCATTAAATGCACCCCAGAAGTATCTCACATGTGGGTGAGGTTCAACCGGTTCATGGCAGCGCTTGAACATATCCCATGTCTTCGATGCCTAGTGCAAATCTTATCCTCCCCTTCCCATGTACACAATTGGAAATTGAAATCACTGGGGTCACATGCTGACTTAGTCATGGCCAGATGTGTGCTGGGGCCAGCTCCCACTGGCTCTCAGGTGCCAATGGCGCACAACTCTTCCCAACTGAGTGTTCACTGACACCAGGTTGGTAGAGTGAAGTCAGCCATAGTGGGGATATTTATTTGTATCACATAAATTGGAAAACACCACAAAGCAGGGCTTCCCCCAAAACCCTTACCAAGAGCCAGGTGTTAAATATTTACCAGCACATCACTGGTCACAACCTAGGAATGCAAACCATGTGCAAGTGACCTCAGCTTCCTCATCTAACCTAAGAGCAGCCTCTCTCTCCAAGCACCTAACTCTCTATGTTCCACCGTAATACACACTCCCAAATCCATCACAGCCTGCTTCTAGCCAGCAAATGGTTTTCTACATACTTGCTATGTGCCAGGCTGAGCACAGGGTCATTTGACCTGTCATTTGACCCTCACAATATTGCTGTGAGATAGTTATTATAATTTCCATCTTATAGTTAGGGAAACCGAGTCTTTTCTTTTCTTTCTTTTCTTTTTTTTTTTTTTTTTTTTTTCGAGAGGAAGTTTTGTTCTTGTTGCCGAGGCTGGAGCACAATGGCAAGATCTCAGCTCACTGCAACCCCTGCCTCCCAGGTTCAAGTGACTCTCCTGCCTCAGCCTCCTGAGCAGCTGGGATGACAGGTGCCCGCCACCATGCCCGGCTAATTTTTGTATTTTCAGTAGAGACGAGGTTTCACCACGTTGGTCAGGCTGGTCTTGAACTCCCGAACTCAGATGATCCACCCGCCTCGGCCTCCCAAAGCACTGGGATTACAGGTGTGAGCCACCGTGCCCGGCCTGAAACTGAAACTTTTAATGACTTTTAACTATAGGTTAAAGCCTGTCTTAGGTTGGTTTCACCCAAAAGTAGATCGTGAAATAAGAATTCAAGTTCAAGTACAAAGGGAGTGGTAAAGTGAGATGAGGAAGTGAGCGAGCTAACACTATGAGCAGTCGGGATTCAGTCCTGCAAGGGAACTCTTAGAGACAGCACAGAACATGCCCCAAACTTATCCCAACAGAGAGGCGAGGAAGCTGGAGTATTTGCACACCTTCTCCCATCAGTCATTGGTTGAGACCAGTGGAACATGGGCAGGAGGCTGACAGCATCTATTACATTATCCAGTATCCCACAGCTAGGAAATGGTAAGATGCAATTCAAACTCCAAATCCAATACTCTTTTCATGACATTTATAAAAATGAGCACTTCACCGGATGCCAACGACGGTTAAAGCACAATGCTGATGAAGTAAATCTACTTTGCCAAATCACTTTGGGTCGACATGTTCAAAGGAAGCACAGGTATTTCTCTGCCAGTTTTCACCAATTGACAGAATAGGAAAAGCCCTTGGAAGTCACTTTGCCTGTTCCACAGAAATGGATGAGAGGGTCTGTCTCTGGTACCACCACAGCTGCCTTGAGCAGCAGTTCCCCAGCCCCAAGCTGTCACCCCAAACAGCTGCATCAACCTGTAATGACAGGCTTTAGAGTCTGCCATCCCAGAAATGATAAAAGATGACCCACTGGCTGCCCAGCCCAAGTCAGAGGATGTGCCACCCTCCTTCCCTGGTGCTTCCTGCCCCATTCCCAACCCCCACTTCACACGGCCACGTGGTCCACGGGAACCCACAAGAGGCCAAATAAATGAAACCAGCAGTGAGACCTGTGGGAGCTCACTCCACCTTGAGGACATTTATACATTCTTCTGGGCCAGGCACAGTGGCTCACACCTGTAATCCTACAGGTGTAGGCTGTGGAGGCTGAGGCAGGAGGATGGCTTGAGCCCAGGTGTTTGAGACCAGCCTGGGTAACATAGCGAGACTTCATCTCTATTCAAAAAATAAAATAAAAACTTAACTGGGTATGGTGGCATATGCCTGGGGTCTCAGCTACTCAAGAGGCTGAGGTGGGAGGATTGTTTGGGCCCGGGAGATTGAGGCTGCAGTAAGCCATTATTGCACCACTGCACTCCAGCCTGGGCAACAGAGACCCCATGTCAAAAAAACAAATAATAAATACAAATAAAAAATAAAAATTCTTCTTGTAGACAGGGAGGTATTGAAATAGGACAGTGTGTCATTGGAGTAAACAACTGGACCACATTGTGAAGAGTATTAGGGAGGCAGCAGGAGGGAATTGCTACCCTCGCTTTATAAACCCAGCTGTGGCAGCTCTCAGCTACTACAGATTGAAGATAGACTCTGAACATCTTGTTCCATTCCAAGCACGCTGCTGAGACCTGCCCTGTTTCTCGCTCTGGGGGAGATGAGTCCTGGGACTACTCGTGGGGTCACTCAGTCCATCTCCCAGCCTCTCCGTGAGACTCTCTGGCAACCTGACCCTGCCTCTCTGCCCCCACCTCCCACTCAGTAAGGACACTTCCTGCCAAAATATCCTAAAGAGGTCTGAAAGCAATAATCAGGCCCAGGTTCTTTTGTGCTTTGATGACAGGTCCCTTCTCTGGCAAGCAACGTCGTCCAGCCCTCTGAGACAGCAGATGCACACCCTGGGCACCTCTCCAGCCGAGTCGCTCAGCCATTCCTAAGCAGCTCACGCATGGAACGCAGACATGAAGCCTGACTCCGGGGCACCAGGAAATAGACCAAGAAGTAAAAGCAAAACCAATAGCAACTGGGATGTCTCAGGTGGGTCAGAGCATCCGAAGGATTGAAAACAAGGCATAGGGCTGTCCACCACACCAACTGACTCCTAAGATGACACAAACTGGCGAGAAGACCTGAACCTCCAAACAGAAGCCATGTAGAGACCCAGAGAGGTAGGCTGTGGAGCACCAGGGACAGAGTGAGGCCACGCTCAGGCAAGTGGGGATGATGCTGGCTGGAGATACAGCAGATGCGGGCACAGCCCCAGTTGGCCAGATGCGGAGGGCACACAGTCCCCTTCCCCTGGAGGAAGGCATGAAAAAGGACCTCAGATGCCTGGTCTCCTCTCAGCCAGGCTTCTCAAAGGGGCCATGATGATTCCAACCCAATTTCAGCAGCATAAAAATGAGGGGAGTGGAGCACTTGGGATATGTCTAGGCTGCACCCCAAGGCTTACCATGTGTCTCCCCGATATTCCACCTCTGCTCTTCCATCTGCTGAAGGAGGAGCGGAACTCACCTTCCAGCCTCTGTAATGACAGGCTTTAGAGTCTGCCATCCCAGAAATGATAAAAGATGGAATCCCAAGCTGTACCAGTCCACACTCCAGGTGCCCAGGCAGGCTGTACACTGTGCCTCCACCTTCTCCCAGGGGAAGAACTCCCACTCTTTCCAAAACTACCCCCTCTCCAAGCTCAGCCATCATTTGAGGCCCTCTTCTACCCCTGTGAGGCCTGCTGGACTGCCACAGCCCCTAGGCATCAGGCTGACCTGTCCAGAGGAGAAAACACAGCTGCTGCCCACACCCAATGCCCCCACGCAAGGGTCTCTGATCCCAAATGGCCACCACCCAGGTAGATGCCACACTGTGTCCCTGGGACACTACATTTGAACGCGAGTGTTTTGGTTTTTTTGAAAATTGACTCTCCTCAAACAACCCGATATATCTTTGCCATGCGAGATTTCTTTAATTCTTCAGACCACCTGCAGAAAAAGTGCCTAGTAAGTAAATCTGGATTTATTAGTCAAATCAGCCTAGCTGCAGATTCCTCATCCAGATGTTCCTGAAAGAAGGCCCCTGGCTCTGTCTTCCTGGCTGTTTAAAAGAGTCATTGTTTCTAATTCTTTCCTCCCATTGTACTAAGATCAACTGTGGCAGGAACTGGGTCCCCCTCCAGGACAAACTGTTGTTTGTCAGCTGATGGGTTCATACATTCATTCATCATTTACAAGGTACTTACTATAACCCCAGCCTGCCCTAGACACAGCCTCTGCTCTCCGGAAAAACACGTTCTAGGCTCCGGGATTCCAGATACCTGGGAAATAGAGTGCACGCAGTGATGAGAGGCCTCGTGCTCGGCTTCTCCTGTCACTGAGGCGCAGAGGAGCTGTGGACAGCCCGGACCCACGCAGCGCCCCAGAGGTGAAACAGAACCCTTAGTCTCCCTGTGAGGCCACTGGCACTCTCGGCTGTCCCCAGAACTCTCCGACTTAGAGCTGAATGCAAAGTAAGCGCTCGAAATGCAGAAGTAGCCGGGGCCGCCCACGGCGGCACCTGCCTCGCTTGGGGCGAGAGAAGACGCCAGGCTGAGGTCCCCAGCGACCTCCGGCACCAGCTCCGAAGGAGGGCGGGGAGACAGCAAAGGGGAAGTGCCCGGAGGCCAAGGGCCCCCGCTCACCCTGTGCCCTTCTGAAGCGCGCCGCCTCCTCGAGCTGGGGACTAGGACCCGCCTCGGGGAAATCTGCCTAGAAGACGGCAGCGGATTGGGGTCGGGCACTCTCCGGGTCTGTCGGGGCCTCCCGAGCCCTGCACCTGCCACGCCGCCCCACCTCGCCGGGAAGTCTCAGAGACCCCGGGGATGGGGTGGGAGCGCCTTCCCATCGCGGGCTCAAAAAGAAGTAAGGACACCCCCAGGGGTCTGAGAAGGAGGACAAGCTCTAACCCACAACTTTCTTCGGACACAAGGCAGGCCGGCTGGGGCTCTGCGCCTACACGGCCCCGCGGGGGCGAGGAAGGGGAGTCGGCGCACCCCGGGAGCTCCGCGGCTGGGGGAGGAAAGAGGAGACAAGAAGCAGGCGAGGACTAAGGGGCTGACCCAGCCGGGATAGGGACCATCGTGGAAAAACTTTGGCGAGGTGGGGGGACGCGGAAAGAGAGCGGCCCGCGCCCTGCACCTTGCGCCCGGCATCCCGCGCCAGTGCCTCGCTCCCAGTGCCCCGCGCCTCGCGCCTCGCGCCCCGCGCCTTGCCTGCACCCCGGGCCAGCTGCATCGCGCCCGCGCCGCGGGAACCGTGGAGTTGGAAAGTGGGGGCGCCTCGGCCAGCGATCGGCGGGCCGGGCTCAAATCCAGCCAGGCTGGGCAGGCGGTGGCCGCGCGATTGGGGACCGGGCGCCCCGCCCTCCTCGGTCCCCTC
The DNA here is from genome assembly GCF_002776525.5 of Piliocolobus tephrosceles. Classification (NCBI taxonomy): domain Eukaryota; kingdom Metazoa; phylum Chordata; class Mammalia; order Primates; family Cercopithecidae; genus Piliocolobus; species Piliocolobus tephrosceles. Next base: position 57,311,255 of record NC_045453.1, on the reverse strand, counting down.
CTCCTTCCTCTCCTTCCCTCCCGCCCCTTGGCCTTTTTCAGCCCCTACCGAGTCTGCTAGTCCGCTGTCCCCTCTTTTTTCTCGATCTTCGTATCACTCCCCACCCCTTCGCCTTGCCTTCGCCTTTCTTCCTCCCCTTGTCTCCCGCCCCCTCCTCTTCTCCCCTCCCCTCTAGGGGCGGAGCTTCTCCCCTCCCTCCCAGACAATGCTGTGGCTGCGTCCCCTTCCCCGCCAGCCCGTCCAGGCTCCCGCCGCCAGCGATTCTTCCGGGCTGGGGGTGGGGAGGGGGTGGGAGTGCAGGGTTGGGGAGGATGAGCTGGCTCCCCTCACCTCCTTGCTGCTGCCCTCTCCAAGAGGGTTGGAGACTTAGCCCAAGCTGCTTGGTTCACCCGGCGCTGTGACAGCCACTCCCAGGGAACAGACACGCAGCCCCACCAAGCCCACCTCCAGCGGCCCGGGTTCCCCAGGCAGAGGCTGTGGGATTTTTTTTTTTTTTTTCTAACACCCCAGCTTATTCCAAAAGAGTTTGAGCCGACGGGGGCTAAACAGGCCCCTTCGACTTGGTGGGCCGGCCAGACGTGACAGCAATGCCAAGGAGGCCAAGTTTCTTTGTCCATTTCTCACCTCCCCCTTTTCCATCCCTGGACCTCCTGGCGCCCCCAGCACACAGGAGGCCCTTGAGCAGCCCGGCTGCAGGTTCCCTATCTGCTCAGAGCTCTCCCCCTCACGTGCCTACCCCCAACCCTGCAGTATCTGCGGACGAGAGGGGAAGGGAGCCTCAGGCCAACCCCCAAGGTACAACCAGACCAGCTCATCCAGCCTGGAAGCCAAGCATTCTTTGCTAAATTCATTGTTTGGATCTTGGAATGTGTCTCCCTTAGAAACAATGTTATAAATGGTGATCTGCTTCCCAGGCCAGCCACAAAAGTCTGTTGAACCCAAAATGCAGCTGTAGGGTGGTGCTGAGAACTGTGTCAGCTACCCTGAAAAAGGAGGCCACTGATCAGTTTTATTTGTAGAAAACATATGTATATATCTTCTGATTCTTTCTTCTTGAGCTATAAACACTATAAATTAAATAAGTTAAATCTCTCCCATTAAGTTTCTCCATCTGGACCCACTGCTCTATTAGTTAAGCTTCTTTCCTTTGCAGGTAATAGAAATAACCTTAGGGGAATGCATTTACAGATGCAGTGGTTTCTAGATAATCTCATCTAATCTCAGTGTCAGAACTGCATGGAGAGCTCAGTATAAGAGGCAAATCCAGGGCCTAAAGGGCTTCCAGTAACCAGAAAGTCTTCCCTGAGGGGTTCTTTCTTCTCCTTCATCACAGACTGGCCCTCCCTGCACCCCAGACACTTGGCGAAGGGTGGCCATGACTTCTGTCACTGGGGCTTGGAGCTCTGCTGCTCAGGAAATCAGACAGATGCTGCTAGAATCCCTTATTCTCTAATCTAATCTCCCAAAAGAGCAGCTCACCCTCCTGTGACGGTGAGGCTAGGGATGAGCTCAGGTTGTCCAAACTGGGCTGCCAGAAATCCTGAACCTAGGCCCTATTTAAAACTAAACCCATTACTTTTGTTTTTGTTTTGTTTTGTAATTTTGAGATGGGATCTCACTCTGTCACCCAAGCTGGAGTGCAGTGGCATGATCACAGCTCACTGCAGCCTCAATCTCCTGGGCTCAAGAGACCCTCCAGCCTCCCGAGTAGCTGGAACTACAGGCATGTGCCACCATGCCCAGCTAATTTTTCTATCTTTTGTAGAGATGGGGTCTCACTATGTTGTCCAGGCTAGTCTTAAACTCCTGGCCTCAAGCAATGCTCCCCTTCAGCCTTCCAAAGTGCTGGGATTACAAGCATAAGCCATCTTGCCAAGCCGTGAACACATTTATCTCTACTTAGATTCTCCATCTTAGTGAATAAATTGATTGATGGATGGACTCATTAGTGCATGACAACAGAAAACATGTTTCCATTCATCAATTTCTGCCTACCAAAGCCACAGGAGAGAAAGGAATAGCCCTTCATCCTTCATCCGTCAAGGCAGAATAGAGCAACACATTTGAACAGGGATAATATTTTGCATATATTAAACTAATAATTAAAGTCTACCCTTAAACCATATTTTCTTTTTTTTCCTTGTTTTCTTTTTTTTTTTTTCTTTTCTTTTTCTTTCTTTCTTTCTTTTTTTTTTTTTTTTTGAGATGCAGTTTTGCTTTTGTTGCCCAGGCTGGAGTGCAACGGAGTGATCTTGGCGCACCACAACCTCCTCCTCCGAGGTTCAAGATTCTCCTGCCTCAGCCTCCTGAGTAGATGGGATTACAGGCATGTATCACCATGCCCGGCTAATTTTTTGTGTTTTTTTTTTTAGAGACAGAGTTTCACCATGTTAGCCAGGCTGGCCCGGAACTCCTGACCTTGTGATCCACCCACCTCCTAAAGTGTTGGGATTACAGGCAGGAGCCACCGCACCCAGCCAGACCATGTTTTCTTATAGGTTTCTACCACCAGAGGACAGACCAAGAAGCTCATGGTCCAGGAAGTAACAGGCGAGCACTGTCTAGAACTGTCTAAAATTCTCCAATAGAAACACAACTTGTGGCTGGGCGCGGTGGCTCATGCCTGTAATCCCAGCACTTTGGGAGGCAGAGACGGGCAGATCACAAGGTCAGGAGATGGAGACCGCCCTGGCTAACACAGTGAAACTCCATCTCTACTAAAAATACAAAAAATTAGCCGGGCATGGTGGCGGGCGCCTGTAGTCTCAGCTACTCGGGAGACCGAGGCAGGAGAATGGCGTGAACCCAGGAGGCGGAGCTTGCAGTGAGCAGAGATAGCGCTACTGCACTCCAGCCTGGGCGGCAGAGCGAGACTCCATCTAAAAAAAAAAAAAAAAATCAGTTCCTCGGGGGTATTCACCATGTTGCAAGTGTTCAATAACCACAGGCTACCAGCTTGGGACAGCACAAGTTTACAGAACAAGGAGGCCACTGATGAGTTTGGAGTGTCAAAGCTAAGTGCCTTTTTTCCTCAGCAAAACAGTAGTGGGAATGACAAGCATGGCCAGAGAAAGAAAAAGGAGCTTCTACATTTCTTTGTCTCCCCCTATAACAACTGGAGAGGCAGATCTTGCTACTAGATCAGAGTTCTCCTGTGTGGCTTGGGAAAAGGATGCTGGCTATGCAGAGAACTGGGAGGCCCAAAGCCCACTCCTCAGTTTCCAGTGGATTCTGGGAAAAGGGACAAAGACAGAAAGTCCTGGATGCTGCATAGCCCCGATTTATGACCTTTGACCTTAAAGCAGAGGTATGTTGGTGGGTTAAGTGGAGTTCTGGGGATAGAATCAAGGATTACAGGCCAGGCACAGTGGCTCACGTCTGTAATCCCAACACTTTGGGAGGCCAAGGCAAGAGAATCACCTGAGGTCAGAAGTTCGAGACCAGCCTGGCCAACATGGTAGAACCCCATTTCTAATAAAATTACAAAAATTAGCTGGGCATGGTGGTGGGCATCTGTAATCCCAGCTACTCGGGAGGCTGAGGCAGGAGAATTGCTTGAACCTGGGAGGCGGAGGTTGCAGTGAGCCAAAATGGCACCATTGCACTCCAGCCTGGGCAGCAGGAGCAAAACTCTGTCTAAAAAAAAAATGACCACACCGGCTGCCCACTCGCTTCTCCTCCAACCTACACAGCTTCATACCAGTCAGCTCAGTGGAGCACCACGGCTACACAGAGGGAGGGCCTGGGTTCAGCTTCCTGGGGTCACCCACAATCCCTGTGTGGCATAGACGTGATGCCAAAGTTCCCACCTGCTCCCAAGGACCAGGGGCTTCAGAAGGAAGCTGAGTTGTGTGAGCCACAGGCGTTTTAGTAGGGCCTATCTTAGTTTGAACTCCCTCAAGGGCAGAGCCTGAGACAAGGACTTGGGTGCGTATCATTTACTGAGGAGGACCCAGAAAGCAGGAGGGAGGGAAGGAGGAGGTGGAGAGTGGGGCAGGTGCATTAGTGGACAGGTTACTGCTGTGGGCAACTGGGGCTTGACTTCTCTGGGAACCGTCTAAGGAAGTGTGTAGAACACACCTCAGAATTATCTCATTAAAGGCCGAGGGTTGGGGCATTCATCCGCTGACTCCTCTCATTCTCCACTAGTTGAGCTCACCTCCTCTTACCTCCTGGTTTGTGAGGACTTATTTGGCCTAAAAGAAACATCTGAGGCAGAAAAACAGGAGTCGGCCGGGCGCGGTGGCTCATGCCTGTAATCCCAGCACTTTGGAAGGCCGAGGCGGGAAGATCACCAGACTCTGGTCAGGCATTCAAGACCAACCTGGCCAACATAGTGAAACCCCGTCTCTACTAAAAATACAAAAATTAGCCAGGCGTGGTGGCGCATGCTTGTAATCCCAGCTACTCGGGAGGCTGCAGCAGGAGAATTGCTTGAACCTGGGAGGCGGGGGGTTGCAGTGGCAGTAAGCCGAGATCACACCACTGTACTGCAGTCTGAGGGACAGAACAAAAAGACATCACAAGAAAAAAAGAAAAAAGAGAAACAGTAGCCATCGTCCCTTAAGGTGGAATGAGTTCCTGTTCGTGGAGCCGTCTGCCACTGCTCTGCTGGGATGAGACATAGGCAGAGGGGATGCTACACAGAACACACAAATCATCTGCTCTAAGCCCTAGGATGAAGAGGGGCAGGGAGACCCTGCCTAAATCAGGGGCTGGCAGGAGGACATAATGGAGACCCAGAGGGTGCATCAGCGAAGGCAGAGTGAAGATCAGGGAGCAGAGATCCGAAAGAGCCTGGAGCACCCAGATCCTGAACTGCACACGCTGCAGGCGTCAGCAGTAGATGCCAGCCCAGTACTCAGGAATGGGACCAGCACATCCAGCATTCTGCTGTCAAGGGGAGGGTCCAGAGCAGGCCATGTGCAGTGGGGCCCAGGGAGGACCCAGAGGCCTCCCTGTGATCCTGAGTACCAGCCTCACTTGCCACCATGAGAGTAAGGTACAACTTCTCCCAAAGATGCATCTTAAAAAGAGCTGGGCAGGAAGGAAGAAGTCTGAGAGAGTGTTTACGTAAGAAGACCAGAGGGACTGTTTAGATTACTGCATAAGACTTCATTTACCAGACTAATATCCAGATATTTTTTCCCTCTGCTATCCAGGAGGTAAGAATTTACAGAGGAAGATCCAATGAGATAGAGAGAAATAAGGAAGCCTAAGTGAGGTCTACCCCTGGGCTGCTGCCACCTCGTCACACACCTGGTGCACCAGCATGGCATGCCGGTTGGATATCTGCTTGACAGGTGAAAAAAGACCCTCTTGGGAGAGAATTTGCATTCTAAGGAAAGAAGAAAACAAGTGGTAACAAGGCTTGAGTTGACAGAAGGTTAATGAGATTGTCACTCAACTCTGCTCCCAATCTAGTCCCTCGGACACACAGTAGGGGGCTCCTGGAAAGAAGAAGGGATTTTAGGTCACAACTGAAGGGGATGTTTTGTAAACTTCCAGGTACTCTGAGACCCAAGAAACTTAAGGGTCCAGCCCTCCACTGCTCAGCTTCTCTATTTCAAGAGCTTGTTATGTTGACAACACGACCTAGAAAGAGACGGCTTGATTGCCAAAATGGTCGCAACTACTGGCTCCCAGCACACATGCTGTTTGCAATATGACTCTGCAGTTCCTCCAATAAGGGAGTGGAGTCGACATCTCCACCTTGAATTTGGGCAGACAGTGTGGCTTGCTTTGGCCAATAGAAGGAGGCAGAAGTCATGTTGTGCCTTTTCAGAGCCTGGGCCTCAAGAAGCCTTGCATTCTCCCACTCTCTCTACTGGAACATTACCTCTACCATTGAACAAGCCTGAGCTAGCTGGCTGGAGGATGAGAGACTACATGGCCCAGAGCCAAGTGGGCCCAGTTGTCCCAGCCAAAGCCCCAGGCACGTGAAAGAGCCCAACGAAGATCTGTCAAGTCCCATACCCACATCCAGAGCTGACCACCAATGCATGAGGGAGCCCAGCTGAGTCTAGCCCAAATAGCCAGCTGATAAAAAGCATAAACAAAATAGATGGTTGTCACTTTAAGCCACTAAGGTTTGGCGCAGTTTGTTTTATAGCAATAGTGAACTGTTAAAGAACTTAACAGAATCCTGCAGTCAAGGCTGACACGACCAGGGTATTGAGCAGATACAAGTCTGAAGTCCCCTGGATTTGCTTATGAGCTTGTGCGAGTTACCTCTAGGAATCCGTCCCCACTGCCAGCCCTGTGCCCCTGCCCTTGCCCCCTACCACCAAAGCAGCATAAGAAGTATTTTCTTTTTTTTTGAGACGGAGTCTCACTTTGTTGCCCAGGCTGGAGTGCAGTGGCACAATCTTGGCTCACTGCAAGCTCCGTCTCTTGGATTCACACCATTCTCCTGCTTTAGCCTCCTGAGTAGCTGGGACTACAGGCGGCTGCCACCACGCCCGGCTAATTTTTTTTAAATATTTTTAGTAGAGACAGGGTTTCACCACGTTACCCAGGATGGTCTCAATCTCCTGACCTCATGATCTGCCCTCCTCGACCTCCCAAAGTGCTGGGATTACAGGCGTGAGCCATCGTGCCCAGCCTATAAGAGGTACTTTCAAATGGTTTAAGTCTGAGTGAGTTGGTGACATTTAGATTTATGGCTTTTAATGTGACTCCATTTGTTCTCATAAACTTGAGAGACCTAGGGAAATCTGAGTAACAAAGATTTTGTCACTGAACTCTACAAGTGTATCTTTCATGGGGCAGGACTATCTTAATTGAAAGAGTTCATTTTATCCACCACTAAGAAATTTCCATAGCATTTAAAATATTTATATCACACAGTGTCTGGATCCATCCTTGCAGATGGGAGAGTGGATTGAAGCTCTCGCTCAGCTGATACCTAGGAAAGCTCATGTGCACACGTCTCAGGCCCCAGACAGGAGACCTATCTTACTAGGTTTTCCCTCTTCAGTTAAAACACGAACAGGTGCTGGTAAGAGAAAAAACGAAAAGAAAAGGACCTAAAGTACATAATCTAAACTTATTCATTTCCACCTTTTGTCTCTTTTCACAAAAAGTGTTTGATAGACAGCCTCAAGGCTAAACGCTCTCTTGGCCACCTTCCTGCTAAACAAAGTGCTTATAAACAATTTGGTAACTGAACCATGTTTCAAATTAGGTGGGATATGTCATATAATTTTCCTAGGAATCCATTCAAGTTTTTTTAACCCCAGGGTTACATCCCACCAAAGCTCCCCTTCCATTTTTGGAAGGAAATACCAATTACTTGGTGGGAAAAATGTTACCCCATCAATACAAATTGCATACACATTCAAAATTATAGATGATGATATATATATATACATGGTGAAACTATACAGTCTGTGTTTGGCATAGAAAAGTCCAAACTACCACCACACCCACCACGCACACACATAACTCTATTGTTCAGAGCTTTCCAATAAGCCAGAAAGAGACTTCTTGCTAACATTTGAGAAAGACTTTGTCTTGGATAGATGATAATTGGGACCAAGAATTTTCTCATGAATTCAGTAACTTAATGAAAAAAAATTATCTATAAACAATTACTCCAAGAAAAGTTACAGGCCAGGTGCAGTGACTCACACCTGTCATCCCAGCACCTTGGGAGGCCAAAGCACATAGATCATTTGAGACCAGAAATTTGAGACCAGCCTGGGCAACATGGCAAAAACCTGTCTCTACAAAAAAAAATTTTTAAATTAGCTGGGCGTGGTGGCGCTTGCCTGTACTACTTGGGGAGCTGAGGTGGGAGGAGCACTTGAGCCCAAGTGGTCAAGGCTGCAGTAAGCCAGATGATGCCACTGCACTCTAGTCTGGGCAACAAAGTGAGAGCCTGTCCAAAAAAAAAGCAAGCAAGAAAGCAAGCAAGCACAAAAGACTGAAAGAAGACAAACAAAAGAAAAAAGAGAGAAACTACAAGTATACCAGAGAAGAATTACAAGACAAGGGAAAGAAGAGAAATATAAGCTACCAGGACTCAGGAAAAAAGTGAAAGAGAAGAATAAAACTATCACAGAAATGAAAGACCCAATGAAGGAGCAAAACGCTATGAAAATTAAGCTAGAAGCCTGTAAAGTACATTTCAGAAAAATGAATGCAGTAACATGGAGAATAACAGTGAATTTTAAGATGAGAAGAAATAATAGCTATGGAACAAATACAGAAGAAAGTCAACATATGTATAATTGGCATTCAAATATATACATTAAAAAAACTTCCCTAAACTGAAAATGTGAATTTATAGATTGAAAGACCATACTATATTCTGGGAAAATGGATATAGTTTTTTCTAAACTATGCCCAATGTATGTTTACACCCAAATGTATGTTCCTTGAGATATGAGAATGGGGATTTTTGTCCTTTTTTGGAAGCAAGCTGTGTTCCCAATGCTTAAAATAATGCCTGGCATCTAGGAGCCCCCAGTGCACATTCACTAAATGAATTGCTAAAGGAACAGATTAACTAATACCAACATATCCTAATAATATTGCCCTAATTCAAAGATAAAGAGTTTTTGGTTACTCAGTAGAAAGATCAGATCATCCAACAAAAAATAACACCATGTCTTTGCTATTGTGAATAGTCTCATCAGGGCCAAGTGTGGTAGCTCACACTTATAATGTCAGCACTCTGGGAGGCCAAGACTGGAGGATCACTTGAACCCAGGAGTTCGAGACCAGCCTGAGCAACATAGTGAGACCCTGAATCTACAAAACAATTAAAAAGTTTGAGAAAACAGTGCTGTGATGAACATATACACCATGGAATACTATGCAGCCATAAAAAAACAAGATCTTGTCCTTTGCAGCAACACGGATGGAGCTGTAGGCAATTATCCTAAGTGAACTAACATAGTAACAGAAAATCATATACTGCATGTTCTCACTTAAGTGGGAGCTAAACACTGAGTACTGGGGCCTACTTGAGGGTGGAGTGTGGGAGGGAGGTGAGGATTGTAAATAGTTCCTATCAGGTACAATGCTTATTATCTGGATAATGAAATAATCTGTATACCAAACCCCTGTGACACTCAATCTACCCATCTAACAAACCTATACGTGCACCCCCGAACTTAAAGCTAAAATAATCAGATTGACTATAAACATCAGCACAGCAAGATTCAAAGCTAGAATACAATGAAACAATCTTGTGCCACATATGCTCCTATGGTGTCCTCAGAGAAAGAAAACATGATTCAGGAACTTCACATCAACCCAAACTGTAGTCCAAATATAGAACATGCACATATTTTCAAAACTACAAAAATTCAGCTACCTTGAAGAAAATACAAAAAGACCAAGTTTAGTAAACAAATGAGAAACAGAAGCAAAAATACCAGTAGTGAGCCCTGAATACATTTATGTTTCGGGATTGCAATTAAAACAACTATTGGAACTATGGTTGCAAAACAAAATGATGTTATAAACCATTATAAAGCAGAAACTGTAAAAACTAATGAAGGTAAGAATGTGTTAAGTATCTTGATTTTCTCATTTTTTGTAGTTGAAGGCCACGGAAAGATATGTTTAAAGTCTGTAGCCCAGCTATTAGAGATACAAATAAGTGTGAAGTTATACAAGAATCCTCTAGAGAGAGGCTGTTGGCCAGGGGTAGCGTCTGCTTCTTTGGTGGTCTTGGAGCTTGAGCAGCGTTGATGTCATTTAGTGTGGGGGGACCAAAGATAATGAACAAACTGCAAAATGCTTGACTGTCTTGAACAAAGACGATTTTTCTCATACAAACACTCACAGTGTCCCTATGGAGCAGTAAAGCAGTAGAACTAATAATAGCAATAACCAGCCCAAACTGAATGGAGGAGAGAAGAGAGAGGATTTGGGAGAAAGGGGTTTTGTCATTACTCTTGGTGAAGAGTCAGTTGATTGCATCCTAAGAAATGTAGGATTAAATAAATTATATACAAATATGAGTGTTCTTTTGTACTATTTGACTTCCTTTTGTTCCATGTGCATGTATTAACTAGTCAAAAAAAAAAAATAATTAAGCCAAGGCAAGAGGATTGCTTAAGGCCAGGACTTTGAGATCAGCCTGGGCAACATAGAGAGACCCCATCTCTACAAAAAATTAAAAAATAAAAAATTAGCCAAACATGGTGGCTTGCACCTGTCACCCCAGCTACTCAAGAGGCTGAGGTAGGAGGCTCACTTGAGCCTGAAAGGTGTACACTTCAGTGAGCTGGAATTGTACCACTGCACTCCAGCCTGGGTGACAGAGTGAGATCCCAGCTTGAAAAAAAGGGTTAAAAGGTAAAGATCCTAGGGGCAGGGAAGAGGGTCAGGGGGAAGGCAGGTAGGAAGAGGTGAGCTGAGGAAGCAAGTCATTTTGATGCTGGAGGGGGTGGATCCTGAGAAAGTGTCCTGCATGCTGCCCTCTCTCTAGAGTTATATCTAGAAGGATGGGAGTGGACAATAAGACCCTCAGATTTCATAAGAGTTTGGGATCTGAAGGTAGAGACCTGCCCCACTTCCCATCAGTCATCTGGTTTAACATGGTACCCATAGCATAGGGCTGTCCAGGCATCTTTGGCAGCAGAGGGACCTAAGTAGACCCAGAGAGCTTCTAGGGGTTGCAGGATGTTATAGGAGAGCAGCTAACATTTCCCATAACCCTGAGAAGGGCATAGAGGTCAGATGGGAGAAAGTTGGGGACCTGAGGGCACCTCATGGTTGGAACAAGGGGACCATGAGTCTTGTCAGGGACCACATGGAAGCTCACACATCTTGGGAGTAGCCAGGGAGGAAGAATGCTGTGCCCAGAACCATGATAACACCCACGTTCCATCAGCCCACCACCACCGAAACAGAGACGAGACCCTGGCGAGAAGGTAAGAATGGGACTGCAGAAAGGAACATTTCAGAATTAAGTGAATTTTAACCTAAAATGACCACATTTCTCAGAAATTGACTAGCATGATTTTTGCTGTCGGCCAAACGGAGGTTCAAAGTAGAGATTAAATTTTTTTCTTTTTTCTTTTTTTTTTTTTTTTTTTTTGAGATGGAGTCTTGCTCTGTCACCCAGACTGGAGTGCAGTGGCGTGATCTCGGCTCATGCAACCTCCACCTCCTGGGTTTAAGCTATTCTCCTGCCTCAGCCTCCTGAGTAGCTGGGACTACAGGCGCCCACCACCATGCTCGCCTAATTTTTGTATTTTTAGTAGAGACGAGGTTTCACCGTGTTGGCCAGGATGGTCTCGATTTCCTGACCTTGTGATTCACCCCCCCCTCGGCCTCCCAATGTGCTGGGATTACAGGCATGAACCACTGCGCCCCACCTAAATTATATATTTTTTTAAAGTTTCAGGTGCTCTGTGTGGAGGTTAAGGGTGGAGACCGGGGATGTAACGCAGTCACCACACAGAAGCCCACAGGAAGACAGGACTCATTGTAGAAGGGGAGGCCTCGCAAAGGGAGTAACAACTGGGTCAGGTCTTAAGGGTGAGATGGGAAAGGACATTTTAGGCAGAGGCAGCAGCACGTTCAAAGCCGTGAGGGAGCCTGGCTCAACCAGAGAACAGCGTGTGGTCCAGCGTGACTGGAACAGAAGGTGGGAGGTGAAAGGCGTTTCATGTTCCACTTATGCAGCCAAGAAACAAAATTCAAGACAAGTCAAGTTCCCTGATTCCTGTGGTGTTTCAGGGATACAACTCACCTTCCCCTATGTGTGTACTTGGTCCAAACTGTAGGGCCAGACGGGGAGCCAACGCCACCTCTCATGGTGATGCAGAGCCGGCTGAGAGGAGCCAGCTGGGAGAAGTTTCTTGGAGGACAGACATGCTTCCTGGGCCAAGAAATCTCAGGAAGAAGCCAGGGAGGGGAGGGCTGGAGACAGCACAGCCAGCAAGACTGGTCCATTGACCCGTTCCAGCCTGTCATGAGATGCCTGAGACGCTGACCCTCCGCCCAGAGCTGGCCAAATCTCTGCAGATGCAAAGCCAACTCCCAGGGCTTTACCACTTTGAGAACTTGACCGCCTATCCTTCCTGCCCCTGGCCCAGCCCACCCTCTTCCATGCACAGAGATGAACATTCAGCATGTTCTCTCCCACACTTGACCTAATCACTTTGCTATGGAGACTTCCCCGACCCAGCAAGCAGCCCCACGCCTTCCTGCTGTGCTCTGATTGAGAACAGGCCCAAGCTATCCAGGCCTTCCAACAAGCTTAACCTCTTCCTCCCCAGACTCAGGCAACCAGGGAACGTGGGGAGGAGAGCCTTGAAGCAGCTAAGTGACTCAACAGAGAATGTAACTACGATATCCATTCAATTGGCTCTTGTTCTGAAGGAATGATGACACTGTACCCAGGCAAGCAGGGAGGAGACAGACCTAAGATGAGATGGGAGAGGCCATGTCATGCCTTGTATTGCAGGGCATGATGAGGAGCTGGGGGTTTGTTCCTATTGCAATACGATGCCCTTGAATCACGGATTTATTATAGGAGTTAGACCTTATGTCCTTGCGGGAAAAGCTGGTGAGGTAAAACCTGTAAGGATTACTTGAAGATCAGAAAGATGTCACAGGGGAAATAATGGAAAAAAATCGATGGAAGGCTGTTCTTTGTGTGTAGTGGTAAACCTAGGTCAGCCAGGGCAGGCTACAAAGAAAAGCTTGACACGAAGTGGGAAAAAGCAAATATGAATGGAGACCCAGGAAGCCACAGCAAAACCCATAAGGACAAATTGGAACCTGGCTGTCTTTCATACATCCAGGATGACCTACGGAAGACATCTGTGGGTTGGGCACAGGTGGCTGACGCCTGTAATCCCAACACTTTGGGAGAGCGAGGCAGAAGGATTGCTTGTGCCCAAATGTTCAAGACCAGCCTGGTCAACATGGAGAAACCCAATCTTTACAAAAAATACAAAAATTAGCCAGGCATGGTGGTGCGTGCCTGTAGTACCAGCTACTCAGGAGGCTGAGAAGTGAGAAGATTGTTTGAGCCCAAGAGGTCGAGGCTGCAGTGAGCTGTGATTGTGCCACTACACTCCAGCCTGGACAACAGAGTGAGACCCTGTATCCAAAAAATTAAAAAATTTTAAAAGCCCTCAGAGCTGCACATGTAGGAGGTCCAGTGTGAGGAACAGGAGCTGTCGGTCTGACTGACCTCAGGCAGATGAGGCCATGGGGATGGGGACAGAGGCAGCTGTAGTGGCATCTAAAGCCTGCACCCATCTTCCAAATGTAACAGCTGCTGCTGCTGCTGTCTGTCTCTTTCCAAATCTTGCACAAGTTACTCCTGTGGCCAGCCCTGACCTGGACGCACCAAGGGGAGGGAATTCTGGGAGATATGACTCTAGCTTAGCTTGGTTGACACAGTATGAGCTACTGCAGAGTCCGAAACAGAGACGGAGTATAGAATAAATTGAGAGCTTTCTGTAATTCTAGTTTTGTTTAGTGTTACAAACACACTTGTATAAACTTAGCATTGTTTCTGAGTGTGGTTTTGAGAAATTTTATTTATAGAAGAGATGGCATAGGATTTCTTTGTTCCCAATTTTTTTTTTTTTTTTACATTTCTTCCTTTATTTGATAAGTGTATTTGCCTTCTGTTTTTCTTCTTGAGATCTACACACTTAAACCCTTTAATGACTAGACTGTTAGACGTACTTGATCTTAAAAATTGATCTTTAGAAAAATTACAATGGGATGCCATTGAAATCATTTAAACTAGGAAAAGATGCAATTGAATTTACAATAAAAATATCACAGTGGCTGCCGTTTATACAATGGAGTGGCAAGGGGCAAAATTAAAACATGCAAACTGTTTAAGAGATTACTATGGAAGTTAAGAAACAAAACTGTGGTCATTTGGACTACAGCGGTATATCAGTCAGCTATTGCCACAATATTGCTGTGTGACCAACAAGCCCCTTAAAACAATGATCATTGGTAGGGAGCAGTTGGGATAGCTCTGTTTCCAGCTGCAGCTCTGCCCTGTATGTCTGTCATTCTCCAGGGCCCAGGGGCTAGCCAGTGCGTGTTCTCTTGATGATGTCTGAGGTGCAAGACAGCAAGCCCTGCCACACAAGCACATTTCAAGTCTTTGTGACATCTCATTGGCTGAAGTAAGTCAACATGGCCAAGCCCAAGGTCAAGGCATATGGAAGAACATACCACCTCTAGTGGGAGGGGCTGCAAAGTCACATGGCAAAGGATATGGACTCGGGGTGAGTGAAGAACTGAGAAAAGTGATGCAATCTACTACTGGAGTGACAGTGGATGTGTAGAGACCAGGATAGACTCTGGAGGTGGTTGCAAGAAAAACCCACGACATGTGGTGATAGATTGAGTATGGAAAATGACAGAGAAGAAGGAATCACTCTGACAGCCAGGCTTCGAGAGAGGCTGATGGGGCTGGAGGAGAAGCATCTTTGGTGGAAAGGCAATCTTCCAGTTTGAAAGGCATCCCATGGTGGCTTCAGGTGAGCAGAGGGCCCTACATTCTGGAACTTGGAAACAAGGTCCAGGTAAAGGATTAGCATAGTCATTGGCTTCTCAAAGCCTACAAAGTGCTCTGTGAAGTATTTGCTTGTGGCAATAACTTGTGACACCACAGGAGATCTGCCCTCCTTTCCCCAGCCCCACAACCTGACACAGACTTCTGAAGGCACCAGACCCCATGTGATTAAGTTCAAGGGGCATCATGCTGCCGGGTGAGAAGACGATTCTCACTCAGGATCAGAGAGGCTGAAAGGAGATAAACTGCATTTGGGTGGAGGGAGGGTTTTTGCTATTTCATTTTGAGAAAATTATTTTTAGAAGTTTCAGAGTAATGTGCAACTTCTTCTTACCTCCACTCTTAGGGGGAGACATCTGTGAAATTCAATGTAATTGTGGTGTGTGTCATAGTTCCTTCAAATGCAGACACTGAGACATAGACTCGAGTACAAGTTGTAGAGCTGGAAGGTGCATGGTGGGGAAGTGAAGGACCCCCCACATGGGGTGTGTGGAGCAGGTTACCATCGTGGGACACTGAGAGGGCACAGTCCCACGAGAACTCTGGGAGAGTGTAGAGCATGGTTCTGCTACCCCACTTGAGGGAATAAAGAGCTGACACTGATCCCTTCAATTATGAATTGAAGGCTGCCCTGTGGGCATTATCCCCTGGCACTTCCTGTGTTGATCAAAATGTTCCCATGAGCAGTTGCAGTCAGGTGAGTGCTAAGAGGAGGTGGATGGACACTACCAGCATCTCCCATAGTGGGGAAAGAGGTCATCCTGTCCATCACATGGAGAGCATGAAAAGGTACTCTCCACCCTGCAACGCAGCCAGAGCCACAGGTGTTGGGAGGAGGGACAATAGTGATCACTTCCAGAGTTTCTGGGAGCCATGGATTCTCCCTGGGATGGCCTGATGGAGAGGCACCTTAAGAGAGCATTCCAGGGATACACATGGATTGTTCACCTAGGGTGGGATTGACAGGGGGGTGGAATGTGACTTCAGTTCTGGGGGAAGTGTCCCACTCAAGAATGCAGGTTCTTTGGCTATTCCAGATGAGAGAGGCAGCCTAAGTGGCCCTGAGGTGAGAGAAAAGGTCACCTGGACATCAGTAGCCACAGAATTACTGATGTGTGTGTTCCTGCCTCTCCCACTTCTGGGGTACACCTGCCTTCGGTTGAGCAAACTCCCATGATGCCCAAGCCTTAAGCAGAGGAAAAGTAAAATGTACAGATACTTGTCAGTGTTGGAAACTGTCCTCTGCAGTTGCAGGGGAATGCAGGTGGGCCAGGGGGATAGAGAACAGGAATCTGAATGCACAGTCAGACAGGGTCATGGAACACCCCGCCCCCAGACACTATACCATGGCCCCATGCTCTATGGGGCTGGTGTGCCTATAGTGAGGGGGAGGAAATTAGTGGGTGGGGTGTGGCAGTGGAACTGTACCCAAGAGATCCTGAGTGGGACTGGAAGCCCCCTACCAAAATGCCTGTGCTGGAGAAGACCAACGGAAAATTCTAATGAATTCTCAACATCAAGAGAACAATCATAAAACAAATGTTTCATTTTTGAAACATTAAATTTGTGCTTCTGCTACCTTGGATGAGAATACGAACCATGGCCGTGGGGAGAGTGGGCAGCCTGAACAGGAAAAAGACCTGAGGTAGAGTCTGCTAGTTGGGGGTGGGAGCTTCCCTTTAAAACCTTTCGTAACTTCCCCCACCTATAAGATTATGTCCTGAAGGTTCATCATGGCTGATGTCTCAATTTGGCTTCACCCAACAGCAGCCCCTGCATATTATCTATTGCTACAGAACAAATTACTGCAAAAGTTTGCAGCTTAAAACAATAATAAACACTCATACAGTTATTGTGGGCTATGGATTTGGGAGCAGCTCAGCTGAGTGATTCAGGCTCAAGGGCTCTCACTGGGTTGTCATCAGGATGTTAACTGGAGCTGCAATCATCTGAAGGCTTGACTGGGGCCGGTGAATCCACTTCTAAGATGGCTCAGGCACGTGGCTATTGTCAGAGGGCCGTGGTTCTGTCCCATGATAGGCATGCTTGCATGTATCCATGGCATGACTCAAAGGAACAAGGTGGAGATTTGTAAAGTCTTTTATGACCCAGCCTTGGAAAACACACATCACAGCTACTGTAGTCTATTCCTTAGAAGCAGTCACTAAAGCTGCCCATACTCAAGGGGAGGGAGGAATGTCAAATAATTTATGAATATATTTTGAAATCACCACACCTTGAGACAAGAACTTGGGTGCACACAGTTTATTTGGGATGTAATCCTAGGAAGCACCAACAAGGGAGTGGGGAGGTGAAACAGTGGAGGGAGGAAGGCCCATCAGTGGTGCGATAATGAGCAGGATCCCCCTGTGGGTAACTGCAGCTCAATCCTGTAGGTCTTCTGAGATACTGTGTGGAACATTCCTCTGAATCATCCTATCAGAGGGTAGAAGGCTGGGGCATTTTCCCACTAAGTCCCGCCTTGCATTGTTGAGATTAAGTTCCTGCCTCCCTCACTTCCAGGATATACCTGCCGTCAGTTCAGGAAATTCCCATGATACCCAAATCTTAAGCAGAGGAAAAGCAAGATGTACAGATGCTTGAGGCAGGAAGCTGTCAGTGTGCTGGAAACTGTCCTCCTTTGCAGCTACAGGGGAATGCAGGGCCAGAGGTATAGAGAACAGGGAGAGAACATCATCTGCTGCGGCCTAAAAAGCAGCCCATTAGCCAGCCCTTGCTGGAGGCTCCATTTTCATTACTTATTTCTCTCTGGTTCACACTGTATGCACCAACAAGGCTGAAGCACTTGTTGCTCCCTGCACCAGCTCTGCTGTTTTACACTTCCTTGACTTTGCTCAGTCAGCTGTCAGACCCCAGCATGAGCAAAAAATTAGAAGAGTTTCTAGAAAGAGTTGAGAACAGCACCAAAAAAAAATTTCTGGAACTAAAAAATTTAGTTTTATCATGAATATTTACATACACACAGTAAAACATAATAGACCTCCATATGCCATCAGCCAGATTTAACAGCCATAAAGATTTTGCCACACATCCTTCATCAACTTCTTGTCTTCTCTAAGTATTTTTTCCCATTAACCTTTAAAACTGTGATAAAATGCATATAAATTTTCCATCTTAACCATTTTTAAGTTGATAGTTCAGTGGTATGAAATACATTCATAATGCTGTCATCACTATCCATTTCTAGAACTCTTTCATATTGTAAAACTGAAACTCTGTCCCCATTAAACAATAACTCTCGGCAGGGCGCGGTGGCTCACGCTTGTAATCCCAGCACTTTGGGAGGTCAAGGTGGGCAGATCACAAGGTCAGGAGTTCGAGACCAGCCTGGCCAACACAGTGAAACCCCGTCTCTACTAAAAATACAAAAATTAGCTGGGCATGTTGGCGGGTGCCTGTAATCCCAGCTACTTGGGAGGCTGAGGCAGGAGAATCACTTGAACCTGGGAGGCAGAGGTTACAGTGAGCCGAGATCGCACCACTGCACTCCAGCCTGGGAGACAGAGCAAGACTCCGTCTCAAAAAACAAAACAAAACAAAACAAAAACAACAATAACAAAAAAACAGTAACTCTCCATCTCCCCCTTGCTCCCATCCCCTAGCAACCGCCATTCTACTTTCTATGATTTTGACTACTCTAAGTACCTTATATAATTGGAATTATATAATATTTGTCTTTTCGTGACTGGCTTATTTCACTTAGCATAATGTCCTCAAGGTACAATGCAGATAAATGTACTATAGGTCAGAATTTCCTCTCTTTTTAAGGTTGAGTTGTTATCCATTGTATATTTATACAACAATTCACTTACTTATCCATTCATCCATAGGTTGAATGGATTTGCTTATTCATTCAACCCGTGAACACTTAGGTTGCTTCCATTTTTTTTAACTTGTGAATAATGCTGTTGTAAACATCAGTGCACAAATATCTTTGGGACCCTGCTTTCAGCTCTTTTGGGTAAGTACCCAGAAATGGGATTGCTGAATCATATAGTAATTTTTTTTTTTTTTTTTTTTTTTGAGACAGTCTTGCTCTGTCACCCGGGCTGGAGTGCAGTGGCGCAATCTCAGCTCACTGCAACCCCCTCCTCCCGGGTTCAAGTGATACTGCTGCCTCAGCCTCCTGAGTAGTTGGGATTACAGGTGCCCGCCACCACGTCCAGCTAATTTTTGTATTTTTAGTAGAGACGTGGTTTCACCATGTTGGCCAGGCTGGTCTCGAACTCCTGACCTTGTGATTCACCTGCCTCAGCCTCCCAAATCATATGGTAATTCTATCACTATTTTTTTGAGGAACCACCATACTGTTTTTCATAGTGATATACCATTTTACATTCTCACCAACCGAGCACAAGGATTCCAATGTCTCCACATCCTCGCCAACATTTATTATTAATATTTTCCATTTTTTTGACAGTAGCCATCCTAATGCACATAAAATGACATCTCATTATTGTTTTGATTTGTAGTTCCCCAGTGATTACTGGGGTTGGACATCTTTTCATTGTTTATTGGTCAATTGTATATTGTATTGTATTCTTTGAAGAAATGTTTATTCAAGTCCTTTGCTCATTTTTGAATTGCGTTGTTTTTGTTGTTGTTGAGTTATTAGGGGTTTTCTAAATGTTCTGGATAGTAATCCCTTATCAGATATATGATTTGCAAATATTTTCTCCCATTCTGTGGTTTGGCTGTTTACTCTGATGGTATTATCTTTTGATCCTCAATTAAAAAATTTTTTATATAGCCCAATTTTGTCATGAAGATTTTGCCCTATGCTTTCTTTTACAAGTTTTATAGTTTCAGATCTTACATGTAGTTCTTTGGTCCATAATGAATTAATTTTTGTATATGGTGTTTGCTAAGGGTTCAACTTATTATTTTGCATATGGATATCTAGTTTTTCAGCATCATTTGATGAAAAGACGGTCTTTTCTCCTAATAAATGGTCAAAATAAAAACCATTTGACTGGCCTGGCGTGGTGATTCACGCCTGTAATCCCACCATTTTGGGAGACTGAGGGCGGGGGGGATTACCTTGAGGTCAGGAGTTCGAGACCAGCCTGGCCAACATGGTGAAACCCCATCTCTACTAAAAATACAAAAATTAGCTGGGCGTGGTGGTGGGTGCCTGTAATCCCACTACTTGGGAGGCTGAGGCAGGAGAATAGCTTGAACCTGGGAGGCAGAGGTTGCAGTGAGTCGAGATCATGCCACTGCACTCCAGCCTGGGCGACAAAGCAAGACTCCGTCTTGGGGAAAAAAAACAAAAACAAAAACAAAAACAAACATTTGACCGTATGTGTGAGGGTTTATTTCTGGGTTCTCTATTCTATAACATTGGTCTATCTGTCTCTATGACAGCACCACACTGTTTTGATTACTATAGCTTTGTTCAATTATGTATTTTAAAGCACATTTCGGACACCATGTCATATCACCCCTACATATTTCAATGCACGTCTCTTAAAAATATGCATGTGCTCTCCTCTAACTACAGTTTGACACATGCTTTATCTATCGACCTTTTTTTTTTTTTTTTTTTTTTTTTTGAGACCGAATCTGCCTCTGTCACCCAGGCTAGAGTGCAGTGGCATGATCTCAGCTCACTGCAACTTCCACCTCCCAGGTTCAAGCAATTATCCTGCAATTAGCCTTCCAAGTAGTTGGGATTACCACGCCTGGCCAATTTTTGTATTTTCAGTAGAGACGGGGTTTCGCCATGTTGGCCAAGCTAGTCTTGAACTCCTGACCTCAAGTGATCTGCCTGCCTCGGCATCCCAAAGTGCTGGGATCACAGGCATGAGTCACTGTGCCCAGCCTTTTTTTTTTTGAGGAGGGAGTCTCGCTCCGCTGCCAGCAGTCCCGCGAGATCTTGGCTCACTGCAAGCTCCGCCTCCCAGATTCATGCCATTCTCCTGCCTCAGCCTCCTGAGTAGCTGGGGCTACAGGCGCCCGCCACCACACCCGACTAATTTTTTGTATTTTTAGTAGAGACGAGGTTTCATCATGTTAGCCAGGATGGTCTCTCTCCATCTCCTGACCTTGTGATCTACCCACTTCCGCCTCCCAAAGTGCTGGGATTACAGGCGTGAGGCACCGCGCCTGGCCTGTGCCCAGCCTTTTAAAGAGCTCAGTTATCAAAATGTAATTTTTTTATGGCACAGGATCCTGCATACAAATGTAACTTTTAAATTAAAATATTTGGTTGATGAATTAAAGGAAAGGATGGCCAACACAGGAAGCTAACAGACAAGTGGAATAACAAGTACTGATTTTAAAAAGTAAATAAAAAATAAAACAGCAAACTAAGAATCTTTTCTACTAGACTAAGATATCACTGACATGTCAGAGTAAAAAAGTTATGGACATGAGAAACATCAAAATGTACTGTACCTTAGAATGAAATATCTCAGAAAAGAACTCCGTCTAAAAACAAATGACTCAGGCTGGACGGTGGCTCATGCCTATAATCCCAGCACTTTGGGATGCAAAGGCGGGTGGATTGCCTAAGAACAGGACTTCAAGACCAGCCTGGGGAGCATGGCAAAACCTCATCTCTATACAACATATTAATATGAAAATTAGCTGGGCGTGGTGGTATATGCCAGTAGTCCCAGCCATTTGGGAGGCTAAGGTAGGAGGATCCCTTGAACCTGGCAGTTCAAGACTGCAGTGAGCTGTGATCATGCAACTGCACTCCAGCCTGGGTGACAGAGCAAGACATGTCTCAAGAAAAGGAAGGAAGGAAGGAAGGAAGGAAGGAAGGAAGGAAGGAAGGGAGGGAAGGAGGGAGGGAGGGAGGGAAGGGGAGGGGAGGGGAGGGGAGGGGGAGAGAGGGAGGAAGGGAGAAGGTGAGGAGGGGAGGGGGAGGGGGACGGGGAGGGGAAGGGCCGGGAGAGGGGGGAGGGGGAGGGGAAAATACCCAAATGAGTCAAAACAGAGATCTCAAGTTGAGACAGAGTAAAGAAAAGAGGAAACAGTGGTGAGCAATGGACCTTTCAAAACACACAGTGAAATCTAACAGAATAATACTCTGTATAAAATTGCATAGTATAAGTACACAGTAAGAATTTATAGATAGAAGACAGAATACGAGAGAAATTCAAATAATCAGCTCAAATGAAGAGTATTACCTTATCTCTGCAAAATTTAGGAGTTATGCCACACATGATGGCTCACACCTGTAATCCTAGCACTTTGGGAGGTCAAGGCAGGCAGATTGCTTGAGCCCAGGAGTTTGAGACCAGCCTGGGCAATATGGTGAAACCCCATCTTTACAAAAGATGCAAAAATTAGCGGGATGTGGTAGTGCACGCCTGTCGGCCCAGTAACAGGGATGCTGAAGTGGGAGATCACCTGAGCCTGGGAGGCTGAGGACTATTTGCCAAGATTCAGCATGGATTTGCCTTATTGTAACAGAGACAGATAGATAGATTAGTGGAACAACCAATCACGAATATAAATTCCAGGAGCATAAAACACTTAAATGTAAAATATTAAATGATAAAGATCAAGAATGAAGTATCGGACTACACATAAAACCTAGGGATGGAGAAATTATCTAAACCAAAACAGGAAACCCACTTGCTCTGTGGATCCAGATAGTTAACTAAGCATTTATAAAAGTTTTTTGTGTATTATGGATATTCAAATCTGTATCTGTATTGCAAATATTTTTTCCCAAATTTATTTGTGTTGACTTTTCTTTAATTATTTCTTGCCAAGAAATAGCAATAGACAAATAAATTTGGAAATAAATATTTGCAATACAGATTAAGAGTTAAATACCCATAATACACAAATAACTCTTACGGAATAAAAGATAACCTAAAAAACAAATGGCAGATGACCTGTGCAGCAAACCACCATGGCACATTGTTACCTGTGTAACAAATCTGCACATCCTGCACATGTACCCATGAACTTAAAATCAAAGTTGAAGGAAAAAAAATGAAAAAGAAAAAGAAAAATGGTAAAGAATATGAATAGAAAATCCATAGAAGGGCAAATTGAAATGGCTGAGAAATAGAAAAGAACTACTTGAACACATTAGCGATCAAGGAAACACAGCTTCAAGGAGATACCACATAAGGTACCATGAAATATGTTATATTTATTAGACTGACAAAATTTAAAAGATAACAGTATTATTGACAGAGATGAAGGAGTGAGGAATCAGGTAAGGTACTTTCATACTTTCTGGTGGAAATGTAAATTATTATAGTTTTTGGAAAGCAATCTGGTCACAACATCCCTTAAAATTTAAAATACCCAGCCCGGCATGGTGGCTCACGTCTATAATCCCAGCACTTTGGGAGGCCGAGGCGGGTGGATCACCTGAGGTCAGGAGTTCAAGACCAGCCTGGCCAATATGGTGAAACCCCATCTCTATTAAAAATACAAAAATTAGCTGGGCATGGTGGCTTGTACCTGTAATCCCAGCTACCTGGGAGGCTAAGGCAGGAGAATCACTTGAGCCTGGGAGACAGAGGTTACAGTGAGCTGAGATTGCGCCATTGTACTCCAGCCTGGGTGACAGAGCAAGATTCCATCAAAAAAAATAAAAAATAAAAATAAAAATACCCATACTATTTAGCCCAGCAATACTACTTCTGGGAATGTATTTTATCATTTGTTTAAACCTGGATAAAACAATGTTTGTTATAGCTATATGTGATGGCTAAAAACTAGGAATATGAATCTCTCTTAACTTTAATAAGCTATGGTGAATCCACAGCAAAGAATATTGTGAAATCATCAGGAAAATTAATTAGAGTAATACCAGCTAAATTGTAGGGATTTCCACAAGATATTGCTCAGTAGACAATGCAAGATGCAGAAAAGTGTGTATGAGGCCAATGACAAAACATGAAGGAATATATATGTGTGTGGTGTGTATGTGTGCGTACATGTAGAATAGCTAGCTAGCAGGATGTTGACATGGCTATGATCATGGAGAAATGTGTGAATGATACCAAGCCTGTTGCTCACATGGAGCAAGGCAGGAGGGTGGACAGAAGGAGAGCGGGATAGCAGAGGAGAAGCAAACAGAAGAGATGAAAAACAAGCTGTACTAAAAAGGAATCCACGTGCATAAGATCTTGGTTGTGTTAAATTGTATCTTGATGCATAAAATATTAGATCTGTATCTTCCCATTGGTAGAAACGCCCACACTATATTGTCAAGTGAAAAAGGCAAGTGGCAGTGTGGTATACTTCTATGTATAAGTGATACAAATTGGGATTTTGAGGCTCACAGTGCCTCAAAGGGGTTGGAAGGTTGGAGCGGCAATGGAGGAAGTCTTCTTGTCGTTTTGCTGGGGGACGTGTCTGGAGACAACATTGGTCCAGTTAATACAAGGGCTGCCCTGGTGTGTGTGTAGGTTGGGGGAGGTGTGGGGGTGGTCATTGTAGACTTCTGGGTACAGCTCAGAGGCAGATGGGTAAATCCCACCATCTGTGTCATTCCTCCAGTCTGAACCTGTGGTTCCAAGCCTGTTTTTTCCCCCAAGGATGGAAGGTTCTGGAAGACTTTGTCTACTAAGCCATGTCATTTGTTAGGCAAAACCTTTCCCATCCTGGACAAAAGGTAGCAATACATATGAGGTGGCTTCAACACTCTCATATTTATACTGAGATATATTTGGCTGCAAATGTTATTTTAATGTCAAGCACAATCTGAGGAAGTACAAGTTTTCATATCAGTTTCAGAGAAGTACAGAGGATTTCCCACTTCTTGTGATACAGACTGAATGTCCTTTATTTAAAATGTGTGGGACCAGAAATGTTTTAGATTTTGGATTTTTTTCAGATTTTGGAATATTTGCATTGTACTTACTGGTTGAGCATCCCTAATCTGAAAATCTGAAATCCCAAATCTGATATGCTTGGTCTCAATGGTCTCTCATGCTCACGCTTTGAGCATGTCATCAGTGCTCAAAATGTTTCAGGCTTTGGAGCATTTAAGGTTTTGAATTTTTGGATTAGGGATACTCAACCTGTATCAGCAAATACAGGCATGTGTTGACTAACAACAGGGATATGTTTTGAGAAATGTGTTGTTAGACGATTTTGTTGAGTGAACATCATAGAGTGTTCTCACACAAACTTAGATAGTATAGCCTATTACACACCTAGGCTACAGACCTACACAGCATGTTACTGTACTGAAAACCGCAGGCCAGGGGTCCTTAACCCCTGGGCCGCAGACTGGTACCAGCCCGTGGCCTGTTAGGACTAGGCCACATAACAGGAGGTGAGTGGCAGGCGAGGGAGCATTACTGCCTGAGCTCCGCCCCCTGTCAGATCAGCAGTACATTAGATTCTCATAGGACCGTGAACCCTATTGTGAACCGCGCATGCAAGGGATCTAGGCTGTGGCTCCTTATGAGAATCTAACTAATGTCTGATGATCTGAGGTGGAGCAGTTTCATTCTGAAACCGTCCATCCCCTCACCCCCCAAACCCATGGAAAAAATTGTCTTCCACGAGACCGATCCCTGTTGCCAAAAAGGCTGGGGACCGCTGCAGTAGGCAATTGTAACACAATGGGAAGTATGTTTCTCTTTAATTTTTTTTAAGACAGGGTCTTGCTTTGTCACACAGGCAGGACTGTAGTGGCGGGATCTTAGCTCACTGCAGCCTCAACCTCCCAGACTCAGGTGATCCTCCCACCTCAGCCTCCCAAATAGCTGGGACCACAGGCATGCACCACCATGCCCAGATAATTTTTCAATTTTTTGTAGAGATCAGTTGTTTTTTGCTTTTCCTGACATATGACAGACTTTTGTAAAATATTTTTAAAAACAAACTGGGCATGGTTGCTCATGTCTGTAATCTCAGCACTTTGGGAGGCTGAAGTGGGCAGATCACTTGGGCTAAGGAGTTCAAGACCAGCCTGTGCAACATGGAGAAACCCTATCTCTACCAAAAAAAAAGAAAAAAAAAAAAAAAAAGCCAGGCATGGTGGCATGTGCCTGTAGTCCCAGCTACCAGGGAGACTGAGGTGAGAGGATCACCAGAGCCCAGGTCAAGGCTGCAGTGAGCCGAGACTGTGCCACTGCACTCCAGCCTAGGCAGTGGAGTAAGAACCTATCTCAAAAAAAAAAAAAAAGCAAAAAATAAGCCCAGGTATTTTAGTATTACATAAAATGACTGTGAAATTGCTTAGAAACTTTTATGAAGTTGGTAAGACTCCATTTCTGAACATATCTTGTGGCAGTCTTTAACAATCCCAGACCACACTTTGGAACACCAGTGTCATAAACAGGACATATGAGGATTTTGGTTTGACATTTAATCTGACAATCATTTAACTAAATGAGTGTGGTTCATTTGTAGTTATTGGTACATTTGGGCCTGTTTCTAGATCTCACATCTATATGTCCTCTTTCCAACACCATAGTGATAGGGCCTCCGATTACATTGTGATATTATGGATATTTCTTTTTTCTTTCCTGTGGTCCTGGCTAATTTCCAGTGATCAGGCTTACCAATATATTTATTGCTCACCTTCCCTTCAGTTATCTCCTACGGCACTTCCTAGGTTTGTTTCTCTTCAAGTATTTTACCCCAAAATATTAAAATGTGGGTATTCAAGTGGCTAGACATAAAATTCTAAGTTCCAAGTTCTTTTCCTTCAGTTCTTAAAAAATGTTGCTGAAAAATCCGATGCTGATTGGATCAGAGCTCTTGAGGTTTTGATTCTGTTCATTCTCTCTGGAAGCTTTCAGAATGTTGCCTTTGTTCATCTTAAATTTTACTACACAGTAATGAAAATGAAATGCACTACATTAAAGAGATGTATCAACATAAAAGTATCTCATGAACAAAGCATGACAACACATATCTTATTCCTTTTACATCATGTTCAAAACCATGCAAAGCTTAATAGATTACTTGGGGGTACCGTTATGTGACAAAATTGTGAAGGAAAGGAAAGGATAAATTCAAAATTTAGGGGTAGCAGCTCTTGATGAGAATGAAGATGCAGTAGAAGGGTTCAGGGGGGAAGGGTGTCTGAAGCACTGTTAATATGCTGTGGTCAGAGCCGGGGGTGGAAACGTGGGTACTCCTTATTTTTTAAATACCTTACAAAATCTTTTGCATGTACCTAACTTCAGGTAAAATAATCCCCCTTGTGATGGACTCGCCAGCAGCGGTTCATAGGTCAGGATTTTGGGAATGGTGGCAGCTGGCTGCAGGTCTTGCAGGAGTGGCTGCAGTGGTCAGTCATAGCTCAAGGTGCCGGAGAAGAACCACGGGTGGAGATGGGGATGGGGTAGTTCTAGGTTTGCCCTAAACCAGGGTCGTCCAATCTTTTGGCTTCCCTAGGCCACACTGGAATAACTGTCTTGGGCCTCACATGAAATACACTAACATCAGCTGATGAGCCAAAAAAAAATTGGCCAGGCATGGTAGCTCACGCCTGTAATGCCAGCACCTTGGGAGGCTGAGGCAGGTGGATCACCTGAGGTCAGGAGTTTGAAACCAGCCTGACCAACATGGTGAAATCCCATCTCTACTAAATATAAAAAATTAGCCAGGCATGGTGGTGGGCGCCTGTAATCCCAGCTACTTGGGAGGCTGAGGCATGAGAATCCCTTGAACCCGGGAGACAGAGGTTGCAGTGAGACAACATTGTGCCACTGCACTCCAGCCTGGGCAGCAAGAGCAAAACTCCGTCTCAAGAAAAAAAAAAAAAAGGAATCGCAAAAAATCTCAGTGTTTTAAGAAAGTTTACAAATTTGTTTTGGGCAGCTTTCAAAGCCATCCTGGGCAGCATGTGGCCTGAGGCCTGTGGGTTGGACAAGCTTGCTCTAAGTGAAAAAACACATCTAATCACCTCTGGACCCATCATTATGCCCCACCAGGGAGCCAGACTGCGGATGGAATGGAGCTGCTCTCAGTCCCCAACAACTCAGCATTTCCTGGCCCTGTCTGAATACTCAGCCTCAAAGTGGGCATGGCTGGTGAGACCCTCTCCCTGGTCACCACTTCCAAAGTGTCTTCCACCTCCAGATGTGTTACTGTGATAACAGACTCAGAATTTCACCCCCAGAGTCCAACATGGGCGCACTAACTTTTTGAGGCCTCTGAGACTCTACTTCTTCCTTCCACATCCTCGCAAGAGTCCTGCCCACATCTCTGGTTTCCGGGAACGAGGACTGATTGTCCCTTTCCTGTAGCTTTCATTGATCAGTCTGCCAGGCACCTGACAATGACAATGCTCATGAACTTGTTGAATTGAATTTCTTATCAGTTGATTTCTTCCCCTAGGTGATGACTTTTAACTAATTACCATCGGCTTTCTGTACCTGAGGCTTCCGTATCCTTGGATTCAACCGAGGATTGAAAATAACACAATAAAAAGGTAAACAGAGAAACAATACAGTATAACAACTATTACATAGCCTTTATATTGTATTTGATATTATAAGTCATCTAGAGATGATTTAAAGAATACAGGAAGATATGTATAGGTTATATCCAAACACTCTACCATTTTATTTTTTTGAGACAGTCTCACTTTGTCATCCAGCCTGGGGTACAGTGGTACGATCATGGCTCACCGCAGCCTCGAGCTCCTGGGCTCAAGCAATCCTCCCACCTCAGCCTCCCAAGTAGCTGGGACCACAAGTGTGCACCGCCATGTGTGCCTAAGCCTTTTTAGAGACAGGGGGTCTCACTATGTTGCCAAGGCTGGTCTCGAACTCCTGGGCTCAAGCAATTCTCCCGCCTTAGCCTTTCGAGTGCTGAGATTACAGGGTGAGCTGCCGTGCCTGACTTACTATGCCATTTTATATCAGGGACTTGAGTAGCCTTGGATTTTGGTATCTGAGGAAGTCCCGGAACCAATCCCCCACAGATTCTGAGGGACGACTCTTTTCTTAAAGAGTAGCCCAAGAAGGAGGTACGTGAAGAGCAAAACTGTGTCCAGGAGAGCTTTTATTTGTACGGAACAGTTTTAAAAATACAGAATAAAATAGCTTTATCTCTACTATTATTCACAACATCTGGTCCAAATATTACATATTTTTAAAATACTTAAACGTTTAATGAAGCCATGTTAGAAAAACAATATGAAAATTCTTTTTAAAAACTCCATAAAAGAATTACACATCTCAAAAAACAACCCCACCCCAAATACCCTCGGTATGCAAAATAAAAATAAAAAAACAAAACCCCAGAAAGGTATACATAGCCAAAGTCAGTCACAAAAACTCAAGGAAAATATAGGCATCCCCACTGTTTTAAGAACAGTCAGAAATGTATTAAGGTGTCAAATGAAGACTGTTACTAACGAACAGAAAAGGAGAGTCATTTGAACTGTCAGTAAGATGGCAACATGGGGAAGGGTGTCCTGACTGCCTGGAAACACGCACAGCAATGTTAAGGACGTGGGAGGGTAGAGTGATGTTGAAACACAGTCAACACCAACCAGAAAGGATGGGAATGCCTGTGAGGCTGCTGAAAAGAGACCCCCCAACGCTGGCAAAATCGGGTGGCCCTTCTTGCACTACTCAGGTTCTGACTGCAGGAGGGGCAGAGGGTGGTCGATGTCCTCGTCCCTGTGTCTAAAGAAGTAATGAGGGGACAGGGTACAACAGGCAGCACGTACATAAGTCCCTGGGCTCTTTTCTAAAGCCAAGGGGAGGCTCCCTGGAGAAGCGAGCTTTGTGAACGCTCCGGCCCGGAGCCGCACACGAATGCAGCGTGCAGCAGGTGTGGTTGGGCGTGCACAGCTGGCGTCCAGTGACAGCCATGCCAGGCCTGTGCCTGTAGCGAGTGTACACCCCATGCATGGCCACCCCCAGGATGCTACTTCTTCTCTGGCCAGATGGGTTCTGGAATGAGGCTTCTGCTATCGCTCCATATTCACCTTCAATCTGGCCTGGCCACTCCCATGGCATCCGTATTACTGAAGATGAGACTTGCCAACTTTAAGTTGCTAGTACCAGTATTTCAGCAGGGACATGAATGAAAGAAATAACACCTTAGCTCATGGTCATAAAATATACGTATGGGAAATAAAGTATACACACGTACTAGAGATTCATCAATGGAGAAATTCTATCATCACATGACATTGTCATGAAAATTATATCATTCCCTCCCTGGAAAACTGTGACTATTATCCTGGGTAGAAATGTTATTTTGCTATATGGAAATACTGCAATATTCATGCATAAACCAAGTTGTCATCATGAAAGTCAGTATTCTACAGTATAAAGCAAAACCTGTGTGTGAATTTGTTACCATGAAAATGGGAAACCATCAGGACCTATGATGCTTCATTCTGGCTTGCCTTGATCAGTCCCAAGAAACTAAAAGTTAGCATTTGAAATCCTCTTAACAGATTCTGAAAGTAAATGTATCAGTGAATCTACATTTAACTACCTAATGAGAATGGAAATTGCTTACAAAGACTAGAGTCACTTCCCATTATTCTGTGAAGCAGGGGTGGGGGTTCCCCATCCCCCACTGTGAATACGGCATCACCTCCTGTCCGTATTCACACTGTCTACGTTTCATGTTGGGATCACCCACACAAATGCTTTCTTTTAGGGACCAGGCAGGTGACCTGGGAAGGTGGTGAGGAGGTGGTCTCTGTGGAAACTGGAGACTAACTGGCCTGCAAGAACATTCACATCCAAAATATTTTAGAACACTCTACAGGCAAAACAAAGTATGGGGTGGTGGTTCACAGCCCCAGCAATGCAGGCCAATGATGTGAATGGGAAGTGTCATGACACAGACTGCGGGTGGCCACCGTGTCCCCCAATATCTCCCCTTCAAGTGTGTGCTTAAACCCAATAAGCAGATGAATACGTTCTTTTTCTTTCAATTACAAACTTTCATTCTGTAGCATATTTTCTAGCAGGAGAACCACTTCCTAAAATGGTGTGTGTGTGTGTGTGTGTGTGTGTGTGTGTGTGTGTGTGTGTTACATGTTTGAGTTTATTAGTCATTAGGGGACTCCAAACACTCAAGGCTGTGCACAAAGTACCAGACTCAGCAGGGGCATCTAGTCAGGCTGCTCTCTTTGCTCCCTACCTCCTATCCCCTTAACCCTCCTCAGACAGAATATCGGGTTGGCCCCAGTGGAATAAGAACAGGAAACTCTCATTCCAACAGGAGTTGAAAGTGTAGGGCTTCCTTCCCCGTGTGAAGGCCCACAGAGGGCATCCCACACATTAGCGGAGTTGAAGCCTCCTGATGAAACCCGGCCCAAGGAGGGGCTTCAGAAGGGAGTGGGTTTCTGGATGGCTAGAGCACACACCTTGAGCGTCATACAGTGGAAGACGCCCAGTCAAGCTGAAGAGAAGGTGCCCCTGGATCACCAATGGCTTTCAGGCTTTTATTTAGATATGTGGTCTTTCTGCTCACCTGGAGAGCTAGAAGATTGCCAATCTCTGGGATGTTTAGCAGTTTACCCCATTGTTCGGAGCAGAGAAACTGGAGATGTTGAGCAAAATCCAAACAGAAGGAATTGAGAGCAACTCAGTGCAGGAGGGCTGCCAGCCTCAAGGGCGTCCCAAGGCAAGAGGGATGGAAACCATGAGCCAGTGTGCTTCTAATGTATGCATCAAAGACACATTTAAAAAAACATACAAAATTAGATGTAATTTAGCATCTAAGTTCTTTACTTAATCTGCAGTAGGGTTTTGGCAAAATAATGCAGTGGCTCCAAGGTGTTCTTGCCAGAATAAACCTTGAAGCCCCAAACTTCCAGGAGTGAAGGCGGCTACAGTGACATGGCAATGCTGCAAAGACAGCGCCGCAGCACTGGAAAGCTGAGCCAGCCTGGGGCCGAGGGGGACAGGAATGCACCGTGTGGACACCAGGCTGCCAAGAACCATGCTCTGCCGCTGGAGACAGGAGACAGGCACCTACGCAGCTGACCAAAGCTCGACCAGGCCAACGGCCACTGAAGATGCGGCCACCTCATGAAGCAGGGGTACTGCTTCGTATCTCAGGCTTTTTCCTTCTCTGAAAAACTTCAAACCAAACCAACAGGAGTCATTTCTCAGGAAGGATTTAGTGTTATTAATTAGAACTCTCTTAAGTGAGACGGAGCCTGTTGGCTGTTTTTATCATCACCTTTGGCCACCACCCTCACCTGTAAAATCAAGATCTAATGAAC
Organism: Piliocolobus tephrosceles; assembly: GCF_002776525.5. Taxonomy (NCBI): domain Eukaryota; kingdom Metazoa; phylum Chordata; class Mammalia; order Primates; family Cercopithecidae; genus Piliocolobus; species Piliocolobus tephrosceles. Next base: position 57,279,561 of record NC_045453.1, on the reverse strand, counting down.
GTGCAACATGGCAACCCACAGGAAGTCTCCTTAAGCCACGATTGCCAAAAGCGACTTTCAACAGAAGCCCTGGAAAGTGGGACCAGCTGGCCGTAGACCGTTCCACGTGGCGGCTCTGCATGTTACCTGCCCCAGCTTCCCTTCTTCACTAAACAAATTCACGTGTAACTTGACCCATGGTTTCTGGGCTCTGGTCCAGTAGTCAGTTTTGATAAATAGGTTAGGCATTACAGTATTTACACTTTCATGGTATCAAGCAATACAAAACACAACCACAACAATGGTTACTGGCCTTCAAAAGCCGTCACAACAAGCTTCCCTGATGGCATCCACAGCTTTACAAATGCTGGTTCTTTTCTTGATGCGTGGAAGAGTGGGGTGGGGGACAAGGAATAGAGATGCAAGGAAAAAGGGTCACATGGAAAACACTGATTTCCAAAATCTGCTATAGTCAATAACATTAAATAGGAATAAAACCTTGTAATTATAAGACGCGCGCGACAATAACATCCACATGACGGCAGAGCCAAGACGCCCATCAGCTTGTGTGACTGGTGCCTTCGGTGGCACTCTACACTCATCACACTGGCCAATAGTGATAAATGCCAGAGAGGGTGTCTCGGCCACTGGTGAAGTGAAAAGAGGCCAGTGTGCACGCGCTGGCCTGGTCAGGGCCAGGGTGGCCAAGAGAAGGTGCAGCCGAGAATCAGATATTGGCTTCAGAGTCCTTTCCTTTTCCCTCCAATGCCCCAAACAGATGTTCATTCAACATCTGTGCAGGGCTTACCCATGGCCCGACCTGGGCACAAGGCAGCCACGCCACTGTTTTCAGGTCAGCAGCCTCCTCCTCCAGGAGATCAGCGACAACAGAATCGTGCTGGGCCAGTCAGTCGTGACAGCGCGAGGATACTGGTGCCCCTTGGTCAGAGGAGGTCTCTGCGGGCACAGACGAGGGTCCAATGACAAGGAAGCAGGTCCAGGGGCTTTGGAGAGAGAGAGAGAGAAAGCCCCTGGACCCTGGAGGTGGCTTCCAGGAAAGCCAGCCCTGGGAGGTGGAAGGGAACTGAAGCAAGGAATTGCTGCAGATTTTAAATGCCCACTCCCAAGGGAGGACTGGAACTTCAAACTTAGTGACCACGGCCAGCAATGGACACTCTCAAAGGGCAAGGGGTCAAGGGCTTAAATAAGGAGATAGGCGAGACACCGTATCAGGCACCATCACCCCCGCAGAAGAAAAGCGATTCACAGTCTGTCTTAGCTCTGGGGCGCAGAATGTAAATGTAGATACACAAACATGTATTTTACTTCTTGTTACCCAGCAAGGAACTACAGATACATGCCTCACTGCGGCCAGGCCACAGGGCACAGCAAAGGCTATCCCGTGGCCTGGGAGTCTTCGTCTGAACTCCGGCTGTTGTCGCTCTTCCTGAGGCCTTTCCATGTGTAGCCCACGAAGGTTGGACTGATGGGTAAGTAGCTGAAGCATCTGTATTTTTTTATAATGTTCATGCCAAATGGCAAATTGTACGACTCCATGCCGTCGAGTGATTTGTTCCCTTTGCCCACGCCCTTCTTCCATTTCCGGATTCCTCTTTCCTCTGGAGTACCTGTCACACACGTCCCAAGATGAAACAAAGGAATGCTTCATTTAGCAGCTCTACTGAGAATGAAACTGTCGTTACACACACACACACACACACACACCCCTACAGATCAAACCTGCCCAGGTGACAGCAAAGAACACCTGCGGAGTTGAAGGTGCTCAGCTATCCAGTGCCCAAACCAGAAGTCTAAGAAGCACTAACCTCTCCATGTCCCTCATTCAAGCAATCACCTAGTGGTCTTCCGACCTGCCTATTCTTCTGTGTGACCCATATTCTCAATTATCACTGTTAGGGTCCAGCCCAGGCCATGTTATTGCTTTCCTGGTTCATTCTATTGGTCTTCCAACTGGTTACCTAGTCTTCCAGCTCATCACCTCCGGCCCGAAGTCTGTTCAAAAACTACCTCTCTAGGCCGGGTGTGGTGGCTCACACCTGTAATCCAAGCACTTTGGGAGGCCGAGTGAGAGGATCACATGAGGCCAGGAGTTTGGACCAGCCTAGCCAACATGGTGAAACCCCGTCCCTACTCAAAATACAAAAATTAGCTGGGCGTGGTGGTGCACGCCTGTAATCTTAACTACTCAGGAGGCTGAGACAGGAGAATCGCTTGAACCTGAGAGGCAGAGATTGCAATGAGCTGAGATCATGCCATTGCACTCTAGCCTGGACAACAGAGCAAGACTCTGTCTTAAAAAAAAACAAAACAACAACAACAACAAAACACACACAAAAAAACTCTCTAAAATGTAAATCTGAGTAAAAAAAAAAACCCTCTTTAAAATGCAAATCTGAGTTTGCAAAACAGGGCTGAGTCTTTATTGTATCACACAATGCCTTCATCAACCAGTCACTGCACACTCACCCCCCCAATCCAGACAGACCCACACTTCATGCTGCTTTGCTCCATTTTAGCGTGTCTGGTGCTGTGGGGGACACACGGGTCATGTATCTGTCATGCTTCCATGGGGATGAATATCTACCAGTTGGACACTCCTGGCCACTCTGCACCCTGACAGATGGGTCAGGGAGAAAGCTCTGAGCACACAGGGCTCAGCAAGGAAGCTCATGATTTTTTTTATATCTAAGCTCTGCTCTCTCATTAGTATTTCAGAAATAAAGCTGACTTTAATTTCCATCAGCCTAACTGTTGCACCCCTCTCTCAATTCCCTCTGGCTTAGGAGAGAAAGAGGGTAGTCGTTATGGACTCTTAAATCCACTGCCTTCCATCTATTCATGTGTGTGATTCCTTCTGCCTTGGTCTCCCCAGCAATCTCAATGATTGAGGTTATTTTCTGGAGATTTTTATTTTTATTTGTTGTTTCAAGGGGAAAATGTCAACAAAACCTTCAAGCTTAAGAATAAGTATCACCCTTCCTTAAAGGCAGGGAAATCTGCCAGTATGTCCATGGCAGCACTTTACAATGGTCCACAGCAGCCACCTCCAAGGCAGGACCCACACAACATCCTAGTCTGTCACCCCAAGCTCAGCACAGAATGTATCCATAAGCAGGGATCATGGGTACTGGGGAGGCAGCTGCTTCCAGGCATCTCTTGTCAATGATCGTAGACCCTGATCTCAGCCTTTGCCCATGGTCTTCTACTGCCTTTTGGTTTTAGTTGGTTGGAAGCCCACCTTAGTAACAACTCATTTAAAGGACAGTCTCCCCAGGTAGAAGTGCTGCAGGCTGTGCCCACCTCTCTTAGATCAGACGAAAGCCACACTGCAGGGCCTCTGGCACAGGCTGTGCAGGGGGGCAGGAACCTGGCCTGTGCCCATCCCACTGCCATCTCACCACACGCAGCAAACTCACCTGCTGTCCCGCAAAAGTCCTTCAGGAGAAACAAAATCAGTTTATTTAGCAAAAAACTGATCCATACACGGAGGCTGGGAGTGCCATTGCAACTGTTTTAGAAAACAGTTATAATTAGTGATGGCTTTGAACTCACTGACTCTTCCCGTTTTCCATTTCTATTTGGCAAAAAAGTAACATATATGTTTAAAAAAAAAAAAAAAAAGTGTGTTTGATATATACCACGTACCTGGGATGGTGTTATCCAGGATAAAAGCCACACAGCCCCCTACAAACATAGCAGTTGTGAGAAGGACGTTCAAGACTTGATCAATTCCTGTTATCCCTAGAAAGAGAACACAGCCATAGAGGTCAGTGCCATGGCAGTGGTGAGCCTGCCCTTGACTTGGGAAGGGGCAATGGTGTGGGAAGAACTCCGCCAATCAAAGCAGTAAAGGAAAGTGTAAATTTCTTAGTTGTGCACGTGTAGATGAATTTTTGCTGGTAATGTTTTAAACTACGATAATCCAAAGGTATCTCCATAAGAAGAATTCCCAACAGTGGTGCATAGAAGGTGAATCTAAGAGTGGCGTTTACCCTACAACGAACTGTGAAGCCACAGGGGTGTAGTCGGTGGATTAAAAAAATTCAAAATAAAAAGAAAATGGTAGTCATAAGGCTGAGAAAGAAATTACAAAGTGAATAATAAGACGACAAAAATATATTTCTGGTACGTACAATCATACAAGACTTTTCATCAGTATCCTGTGCTTAGCTGTTTTTATTTTATTTTATTTTATTTTTCTGAGACGGAGTCTTGCTCTGTCGCCCAGGCTGGAGTGCAGTGGTCGGATCTCAGCTCACTGCAAGCTCCGCCTCCCGGGTTCGCGCCATTCTCCTGCCTCAGCCTCCCGAGTAGCTGGGACTACAGGCGCCCGCCACCTCGCCCGGCTAATTTTTTTGTATTTTTAGTAGAGACGGGGTTTCACCGTGTTAGCCAGGATGGTCTCGATCTCCTGACCTCGTGATCTGCCCGCCTCGGCCTCCCAAAGTGCTGGGATTACAGGCTTGAGCCACCGCGCCCGGCCTGCTTAGCTGTTTTTAATCAGGAGCAACTGGATTTATAAAGATGTCCTCCCATGAATATGATATTCTTTTCTTTTTTTTTTTTTTTTTTTGAGATGGAGTCTTGCTCTGTTGCCCAGGCTGGAGTGCAGTGGCACAGTCTCAGCTCACTGCAAGCTCCGCCTCCCGGGTTCACGCCATTCTCCTGCCTCAGCCTCCCGAGTAGCTGGGATTACAGGCGCCTGCCACCGTGCCTGGCTAATTTTTTTTGTATTTTTAGTAGAGACGGGGTTTCACCATGTTAGCCAGGAAGGTCTTGATCTCCTGACCTCGTGATCCGCCCGTCTCGGCCTCCCAAAGTGCTGGGATTACAGGCGCGAGCCACCGTGCCTGACCCCGAGTATGACATATTAAATGTAAAAAGCAGCAAGAATCTCGTTTATCCACACAGTTTCCATACTGAAGACAGAATGATCCTCAGCACAAAATCATAGGCACTGGTGAGGCTGTGGAGAAACAGGAACCCTCGTACATGGCTAACGGGAGAGTAAAATGGTGCGGTCGCCATGAAAACGTTTGGCGGTTCCTCAAAAGGTTAAAAATAGAATTACCCCATGACCCAACAATTATTCCACTCTTAGCTATATACCCAGGAGAAATGAAAACAAATACTCAAATATGGCCCACATTGACTATTTGTGAATTACGTGTTTGTGAAATTGTCTATACACTAAAATTTATTTGTAAACCCAAAATGAATACCCTTGGTGCCTTCATGGGTATACGGAGCTGTGAAAAATCTGAGCCACGCCACACACATTCCTGGCTGATGTCAAACAAGGTGATGCTCTGCCTTGTTCTGGCCTCATCCCATAAACAAGAGTCCTTTTTGCGGACTATGTAGTGCCATGTCTGTCATACTGTGTGCTTTCCGTTGGTGATCTCACTGTTTAAAATTCCACCAAGTGGTGTGAAGTGCTCCCTGATGTTCCTACACATTAGGTGGCTGTGGTGTATGTTAGAGAAGATCCATCCAGACAGGAGCTGTGGCATTGCTGGCTGTGTTTCCCCAGCAATGGTTCAATATTTGCTAACACTGCCTGTGGCAACTCTATGGAACATAACTTCATGAATAATGAGAAGTGACTGTACTTGCATATCAATATTCACAATAGCCAAAGGCCAGAAACAACCCAAATGTCCATCAGTGGGTGAATGGATAAACAAACTATGGTATATACACACGGTAGAATATTATCTAGTCATAAAAAAGGAATGAGGCCAGGCACAGCGGCTCACGCCTGTAATCCCAACACTTTGGGAGGCCGAGGCAGGTGGATCACTTGAGGTCAGGAGCTCGAGACTAGCCTGGCCAACATGGTGAAACCCCGTCTCCACTAAAAATACAAAAATTGGCTGGGTGTGGTGGTGGGTGCCTACTATTCCAACTACTTGGGAGGCTGAGGCATGAGAATCGCTTGAACCCAGGAGGTGGAGGTTGCAGTGAGCTGAGATCACGCCCAGGCCTGCACTCCAGCCTGAGCAACAAACTGAGACTCCATCTCAAAAAAAGGAATGAAGCACTGCTACATGCTACATGGATGAATCTTGAAAATATGCTAAGTGAAGGAAGCCAGACACAAAAAGCCACGTATTATGACTATACCTAGAATAGACTGTGAATCCATAGAAACAGAAAGCATACTGGTGGCTGCCAGGGGATGGGAGCAGGGGGTGATGGGATTTACTGCTTAATGAGTTCAAGGTTTTATTTTGGGGTGATGAAATGTTTTGGAAACTGGACAGAGGTGATGGCTGCACAACACTGTACTAGATGCCACTGAACTGCTTAAAGTGGTTAATTTTGTTATGTGAATTTCACCCACAAAAAATATCTGTAGAAACAAATGCTCCTCAATTCTGCACTGGCTAAGATATTACCAGTAGCAATGGCTGTGTCTTGAGATGGTTCCTCCTTTCTACATTCTTCATGACATTGCAGTACTAAAACAAGAGGAGGAGTTAAAAAGGTTAATCTTGAATGCACAAGCCACGTGATTTTGCTCTGAGGATTTAATAGGACGCATATAAAATTGCAGAATAACATGTTCAAAGTCTATGAAGTTGAGTTTCAAAAAAAGTATCTTAACGGAGCATTAGTCTACTAAGATAGACTAATGAAATCAAAAGGATTTAGAGAGAGGCGTTCTCTCAATGGACAGGGTCCCATTGAAGAAGAGACATCAGAATCCATGACTATCACGTGTACACGCCAGTGGGAAGCCCACAGGGCTTCCAGATAACTGCTGAAAAGTGAGATTCAAGAGAGATCCACAGACGCATCTGCACCACAGCTCCGGGAGGCCCAAAGTCCTCTCCAATGGGCAAAGAGCTGCGTGTGGACTGGTGGCTGTGGTTCCAGCTCCCACTCCAAGATGTAAAGCCCATTTCCTTACCTGTGACCAGTGGGTTCTGTCTTAGGTAACTTGGAAGGACGAGCCCAAAGAAGATCGAAAATCCAAGCACAAAGAGGTTCCGGGAAGAATTTAAATCAATGAACTGCAGGTTAGAGAGGCCAACAGCTGTGATCATTCCTGGAGAAAAACAAACCAGACCACAAGCTCTAGCACCACGGCAGCACGGATAGCTCACTGCTCAGGGCAGGTGAGGGCAGGCTCCCTGGCGCCCCTTTTCTGTCCAGCAAAAACCAATGAGACCAGTGCAGGGACAGGAAGGGGGATGTGTGGGGTCAGACTGTGGCCACCCCAGGCTCTGAGCAAAATGACCCTCAGCCTAAGCACTATTTAGGCTTATATAGGAGCATAAACACCACATGGCATTTTGTTTGTCAAATAGAAAACTAAGGACATTGGTTCCCTCTGTACACACACATTATGATTAAACAAGGAGACCTACCCAAATATCTGGTGCATGTCTCTGGTTATTATAGCGAAATGGCGCAGAGATCAAATCCAGAGTCCCACTGTAAAAATGGTCAGTTTTAAGTGGCCCATTCAGAGGGATGGTATTTGAGTTAAACTGGCCAGAAGTACTAAAGAGATTAAATTTAATCTAAATGTTCATAGCACAATTACATCTTATTGTTGGTTCCATTTTTAATATAAATTTAACTCAGAGAGTGATAAAATTTTTCATTTTTTGAAGGCATATCCTTTGTATTTTAAAACAGAAATTTATCATTACCTTCTTACTGAAGGGAGTCAGCAAAAACATCATGATCCCTATTAAAAATTTGGAAAAGTAAAGGAAAAAGCCAGAGAGGGGAGTCTTACCAAAGAGCGTGCAGAACAGGGCTCCCAGCACAGGATCTGGAAGGGATGCAAAGAGGGCACTGAACTTCCCGATCATGCCCAGGGCAAGCATGAGGGCTGCTCCACACTGGATCACGCGGCGGCTGCCGACCTGCGGGACACATGGGAGACCGGGAAACGGGGACTGATCTCCATGCAAAATCACCATGAGTTACTGAAGAACACAGACCAGAGATACCCACGGCCTGGCTCGCTACCTTCCCCTCCTCCTCAGCCCACTCTTCTCACCTCCACTATGGGGACCCTGAGGGTCGCCCTCTGCATCTCCACGCCTTGGTGACACTCCCTGCACTCAAGCCCCCGGGCTCTACTCCCCTGGCACGGTCACGGGTTGGGATGGCCCTCTGTGTCTCAGATGGAAAGGCTACAGTTTTCCCTGCCTATCCCCTGGGTTCCCGGCACCACACGTCACCAAGGCGACTTTCCCTGCTTCAGCCTCAATGCCAACTTCCCCACGCTGGAAATCAGACCAAACCCCCAGACATGTCTGGAACGTCCTCTCCTCATGGCGCCCTTCCTGTGAGAGGTGGAAAAGAGACGGGGCTACAGGTGAGGACATCTGGGGCCGGACTGCGGACTCTTCTCCCAGCCCGCGTTTAACTGTATGGTCGGGCAGACCCATATCCTCTAGAGTCTCAGGATCTTCGTCTCAGTCATGCACAAGCCTCGTGGTTTTGTTCTGAGGATTAAACAGGACCTGCATAAAACTGCCTGAATGGTAGCTGGCACGCCATGAGCCACCTGAGAGCCGCCCACATGGGCCTGCTGCCTCTGGCCTTTCCTGCACCCACTCCATGCTGCCACAGGGTGACCTTTTTAACACATGGAATTGGGGAGGTTGGTCCCCTGCTTGCATCCTCTGGTACTCACGAAATAAAGTCCACTTCTGAGGCTCTTTCCCAGCAAGCTAGGCAGGCCTTGGCCTGTCTACCTGGACACCCTTCCCTGTGGCCCCCTCCTAGCCAGATCCCAGAGGCATCCTTTTAAACATCACCCAAATGCTCCTCTGGAAAGCATCCTGACTCCAGGACTATTCTCCCATTGCAGGCTCCCACAGCACCACGTAGGGCGTATCTGCTACTCCTGCTCTCTGCCTCCCAGCAGCTTCTGTCTAGCCTGCTGTCACCCGGACAGTGGGAGGTGGCGCTGGCATCGGGCTCAAGAATCCTGCACTGTGGGCCCCTACTCTGTGCTGCCTCTTCCAGGAAAACATCCTGAGGATGTAAAACTGGGTAAAGGAGATTCTAGAGTGTTCGGGGGAGTGTCCGCAAGGATTTATGTATGACCCCAGTGAGGAGAAGGGGGTTGCTTACATTTTAATTAAATGAAATAAGATGAAATTTTAAATGCAATTCCTCACGCACACTGGCCACATCTAAAGTGCCCACCAGGCACACGTGGCTGGTGCAGCTGTGTGTGACACGGTGACCACTGTGCAGAACTCTCAAAAGGACCAGGGTCAGCCGGTTAAGCCGATCAGAGCCTGATCTGAGGCTGTGCACATGAGAGACAGCCGCCCAGCTGGACTCAGTCACTGTCCCATTATCCCTAGCGTGTGACTCCCCACACCACGGAAGGCAGGGAAGCAATGGAAAAGATCACTCAAACTGACAAATCAAGCAAAAGTGACTCGTGCTTGCCTGTTACTATGTAATAAGGAAGGCTTTCGTTTACTAACGGCCCCATCTTCAGCAAACATTTTTCAGGAACTATGTAATTATTTGATGAAGCTTGTGACTTGTTAGACTGGGGCAGGCGAATGCAAAGATGAGTAAGTCACAAGCTTGATCAAATAATCTCACTGCTGTGCTGTTCCTGCTGTTGGGGGAGCCCAGCAGCAGGGAAGAGAACATCTGAAGAGTAGGGGAGGGTTGTTGGAGATGGTCCTGAGGAGTGAGTAAGAGTTTGCTAGTGGAAGACCATCCAGGCAGAGGAAACAGCCTATGCAAAGACTCCCAGCAGGGGCCGGGCAGGCCTGTTAGGTATGAGGGGCCAAACTGGCCCCAGGGATACCTGAAACTAAATCTGACACGAAAGTGACGCCTGGAAGACTGATCTGCCTTTGATGCTGTCAAAAATATATGCAGCAACTAAGCCATTCTTCTGTTTAGTGAATGTTGACCAAGTACCTATTATGTTTTATTCTAACTACCAGAGATAGAGCCCTAAAATCCCAGCTCTCCCGGTGCTTCCCCAGGACCTTTGTGTTCCCTCTCACAGGGTCCATTCCCTGGAATCTCCTTGGCACCTCCCTCCTGAACTGTGGCTCTGCCTCTAGGACCTTGGAAAAATAGATCCTGGGTTTCTGGTCTTCAACGGTGGTGCAAAACGCCAACAAGGAGAAATGACCTTCCTCTGGACACCGCCAAAAAGATGACAGTCAGCGAGATACTACTTGCTCTGTTCCTAGAAATAAACTAAGGGCTACATAGCGATAATGAAAATTAATGATAATGATGGACTTTGCTTGTCCAGGTAGGGAGGCCCTCAGGTACCATCATTCCTTCATGCAATATAGATATTTATGAAGCACCCACTCTGCCAGGCTACTGCTCTAGGCACTTGGGATATATCAGCTCATTAAAAAGTGTTGGCAAGGTAACCTGTCAGAGTAAGCTAGCACCCTTCAAATTTTAATAAAAAGAATGATTTCCCAAACTACCTTGCTGGTCACATTATATGATGATGTGTTTTAAAGGGATGCAGAAAGAGGAGGCTTGTTAAACCGTCTTCCCCTAAGAGTGTCTTCATCTACAACAATTTTACTCTCACAGTTGTCCCTAGGGATCCTTGAATTAGTTTCAGGACCGCCACTCTCCCCGCCTCAGATACCAACAACTACAGATGCTCAACTCCCTGATATAAAATGGTGTCGTATTTGCATGTAGCCTACATACATCCTCCCATATACTTTATTTTTTCGAGTCAGAGTTTTACTCTGTCACCCAGGGTGGAGTGCAATGGCACAATCTCGGCTCGCTGCAACCTCTGCCTCCTGGGTTCAAGTGATTCTCCTGCCTCAGCTTCCCAAGTGGCTGGGATAACAGGCACCAGGCGCCATGCCTGGCTAATTTTTGTGTTTTTAGTGGAGACAGGGGTTCAATATGTTGGCCAGGCTGGTCTCGAACTCCTGACCTCAGGTGATCTGCCCACCTTGGTCTCCCAAAGTGCTGGGATTACAGGTGTGAGCCACCATGCCCAGCCAACATTCTCCCATATACTTTAAATCATCTCGACATTACTTACAATCCTTAATACAATGTAATTGTTCTGTAAATCGTTGTCAGACTGCATTGTTCACAGAATAATGACAAAAAAGAGTCTGTACATGCTCACGCAGAACAGTACAGAAACAAACAATATTAGTTCAGAAACAATATTTTTGAATTGAAGTTGGTAGAACCACAGATACAGAGGGTTGGCTATCTTATTTGGGATTAGTTATACGCCTGCAAGCTCATGGCAGCAAACTGGCTAAAGAGTGGCATGGCTTAGGCCCCATTCTGTGCCCATGAGATCATTCCCTCATCTCCCTGTGCTCAGCACTGGCTTCTCACCATGGGCAGCAATAGGACTCCCAGGATGACGCTGGAGGAAGTGCCCCTCAGACAGCCTTTCCTCGCATCCCCCATACCAGCAGCAACAGGCAGATGGGGCCATTGGCACACCTGAGGCTGAGCTCTGGCAGGGTCCTGCCAACTTGGAGAAACCAACAAACAAACCGGGCATGTGCGTGCATGCCTGGCGGCTCCCTGTCACCTGGATTTGCAATCAAGATTAATCAAACTTAGTATCTGATTCTCTTTATCTGATTATAGAATCTTACATGGCAAGGGAGAGTTCTTTCAAAATCCACTCCCTCCTCCCAGTTTGACAGAGGTCAACCAGTTCTAGAAGGTTTCTGGGTTCACCCCAAGTCCTCGGTGAGGGAGACCTGTGAGACGGAGGCCATCGAGGACAGTGAACCAATTTTCATGGTCTTAGTTTCACAACATACAATGGCCAATGGTGGGTCATCTGTTAATTTAAAACTAGTGACACCTCCCACAGTTGGGATCCCGTTTTTCCTTTTGCCCAGCCCCCCATGGTCTATTCTCATCACTGCAGTCAAAGCCATCCTTTAAAAAAAAAAAAAAAAAACATCAGACCAAGCTGCTCCCTGCAGCACCCCCTTCCACTCAGGCAGTCTGTGACTGCCTACCTACCTGCCTGCCTGTGTAACCTGGTCCTCAATTACCTGGCAGACCCCACCTGCTCTGACTCCCTGACCCGCACTGGCCTCCTTGCTGACCTTCTACTCCCAGGATAGGGCTCTGCTCTGGCCATACCCCAGCCTGGAAGGCTCTTCCCCAGGTTATCTGCAGGCTCCCTCCCTCCACCCTTCAGGTCTGTGTTCAGGTCACCTGATCACCCTATTTAACACCTAATCCCCCTCTCCCCAAGCTTCCTGTCCCATGTTTCCCCCAGTGCTTGTCACTGGCTGACATACTGCATCATTTATGGACTTAGCATGCTGACTGTTGGTTGTCTGTCTTTCCTTGCTAGAATGTAAACTCCACTTTTTAATTCACTGATGTATCCCAAGTGCCTCGAACAGTGGCCTGGCAGAGTCGGTGCTTTATAAGTATCTACATTGCATGATGGAGTGACAGCACGGAGTGCCTCCCTACCTGGACCAGCAAGAGAAGAGAGACTTCCAAACAGGCATTATAAACACTTAAAAAAAAAAAAAGGAGATGGAGAGAAATAATTTTTTAGAATCAGAGGCCCACTCATTTGGAACTTGCAGTGGCCAGACCAATCAATGAAATGGATGAATGTTTAGAAGCCCAATCGTTTAATTAGAAAAATCTGTGTACCTTTGTAATTCCCAAAACTCCAATGTTGGGACTGGATGAAGTAGAGCCATTCCCAGTACCAAATATGCCATCAAGAACACAGGAGAGGCCCTCCACGAAAATTCCCCTAAAATGTAAAGAAATGGAGGAAAGAAAAACATTCATTCAATGGGATAATGCATTCATTCTGAAATAGCCTCTACACATCTGCAATCCAAAAATATGGTCCAGAGCCTGCAGCTTCCACATCTCCTGGGAGGGGGATTAAAAATACAATCTCAAACCCCACCCCAGACCTGCTGAAGCAGAAAAGAATCTCCATTTTTTTTTTTTTTTTTTAGAGTATCTCTGTCACCTAGGCTGGAATGCAGTGATGCAACCTCGGCTCACTACAACCTCCACCTCCTGGGTTCAAGAGATTCTCCTGCCTCCCAAGTAGCTGGGATTACAGGTTTGCACTGCCACGCCTGGCTAATTTTTGTATTTTTAGTAGAGACGGGGTTTCGCCATGTTGGCCAGGCTGGTCTGGAATTCCTGACCTCAGGGTGATCCGCCTGCCTCAGCCTCCCAAAGTGTTGGGATTACAGGCGTGAGCCACCGCGCCCGGCCAGAATCTGCATTTTAACAGAACCCCCAAAGCTCATTGCATTTTGAGAAGTATCCCTCTAAATCCCATGTTAGATTCGAGTGTTTTTAAAATCACTGCAAATGAAAGCAAAGGATTTTAGCCAGAAAATAAAGCCATTAAGACAAACATGGGCCGTCTATGGAAATAAAACATTGATGTGATCCTTTACTGTTAAAATCCAGTCTCATCAGGAAGTAAATGTTTCATAATTTCACAAGTACTGAGTCTTTTAAACATAATGACATACAGGTATTTAATCATATGCAGCAGCTCCACTAGAGAAAGATGTGGACATCAGGACTGAAAACCCTCTAACAGAGCCAAGGCCCAGTCCATTGATCTCATCACACATAGTCCCTTCTGGGGTGGGAGAGCTGGCTGGAGAACAGAAGGGGATTTGGGCAGTTTTCTTTTCTCTGCAGACTCCTCAGGGGCAATTATCTAACAACTTCCAAAAGCTAAAGACCAAATGTTTTGAGATCATAAACCTCACAGTTCATAAACCCTAGATCCCACAGATTTCATTCATTTCTGCTATCCCTGTCCCTATTTATATAAACTGTAACCAAGCATAGATTACACAGTGCTTACCCCTGGGGACAGCTGGACTGTATCTAATTGACGGACCTGGAGCAGTTACTACTGCCTGCTGCTAAGGTTTCCACTACACGGGACAGAAAATGATATCCTTTTGCTTTCTGTCTGTCTGACTGTGGCAGCCAAGATGGGGTGGGGAAACACAGGGAAAAAAACAGGTAATTTTTGCAACGTAGAAATAGCGCTGTATAGCCAAGTACGGGGGTGCACACCTGCAGTCTCAGCTACTCAGGGTGCTGAGCGGGGAGGACTGCTTGAGCCCAGGAGTTCCAGCATGTGGTGCATTATGACTGTGCCTGTGAATAGGCACTGCACTGCAGCCTGGGCAACACAGTGAGACCCTGGGTCTTTTTAAATTAAAAACAAAAAGAAACTAAAAGACCTGTAAACAGTGAAGAGCTTGTTTTGCTCGGAAGAAAAATTTCAGCTTGTGTAGGAAAAAAAAAAAGAAGAGTTGGAAAAGCAAGATAACAGAAAATCAAAGTAGCACTCGCTCTCTCTCTCTCTGTGTACATAGATATATACACACACACACATATATACATACATAGAGCTACATTGATTTTACCTATCTGTCTCTCCAAATGTCACACACACACACAAAGCAAAGAACAAGTATGGTGCTTGGCGTGTGGTTTTTGAATTTAAGGCTTACGGTGGTTTCGCAGAGAGTGTGTTATTTGATGTCACTGCAATTAAGGAAGGGTAGGAATTCTGTTCCACGTCATGGACGAGGAAGATGAAAGTGAACAAGGGCAATGATGTGTCAAACAGTCATGAGAGTCCTGCTGCTTGGCTGGGCTGTGCTGAAACTCTCGGTTTTGTCTTCAAGGTAATCTAAACCTAACAACAAAGAAACAAGGTGCTGGGACCAATCAGGAACTCGTCTTCTCAGGAACATACCTGTTTATTGCGTGGATGGGGGGTGGTGGGGCACAGGACAGCCGTGCACAGGCGTAGTAGTCACCAATAGACTCGATGATGCTGGCAACCACTGCGCTGAGCATGCCGATGACACCAGCCGCAGACACGGTGGGCAGTCCCCACTGAACTGTGGGAGGAAAACAACCATGAATGCTCCTAGAGAAGCAGGCCAAAGTGACCAGGACCAGTTAATCAAAGTCATTCTGAACGCTGCAAGACTCTACAAGATCCACTCGGATTCTGGAGCTCATGGAAACTGTTCATTTTAAAATCTTAAGCACCAGAGGCCTGGGACAGTTGCTAAGTCAGATGAAGGTGGCCATAACGAAGACTGATCCACACTGTGTCTTTAATTAAAGGAAGACATCGTGACCGGGCGCGGTGGCTCATGCCTGTAATCCCAGCACTTTGGGAGGCCAAGGCAGGTAGATCACGAGGTCAGGAGTTCGAGACCAGACTGGCCAACATGGTGAAACCCCATCTCTGCTAAAAATACAAAAATTAGCCAGGTGAGGTGGCACGTGCCTGTAATCCCAACTATTCGGGAGGCTGAGGTGGAGAATCACTTGAACCCAGGACGCAGAGGTTGCAGTGAGCCAACATTGTACCACTGCACTCCAGCCTGGGTGATAGAGCAAGACTCCATCTCAAAAAAAAAAAAAACACAGGAAGAAGAACGCTGGGCTGGAAGAGGCTGTAACTTCTCTTTCCTGCTTCCAAGACACACTCAGCATCTACTAAATAACAACTGAAAGTGGCCTGCCGTGCTGGGAAATTTGCATGAGGGATTTACAACCCTGCTGTACAGAGCAGGGTATAAAGCAGCAGTGGCCTTCCCCAGGGGAGGGCATCAAGTGAAAAAGCAGTGAGAAATCACCAGCTAAATTTAAATCCCAACAGTAAAACATCCACAACGTATGGATAGTCCTTCTCTACTATAATACCAGAACCTTATTTTTAAATCATAAACCATGTTATGGGAAATTAAATAGTTTCATTTCAGAAAGCAAAGTGAGATATTTACTTAATCCCTCATTAGATACGGTTTTCTTTACAAGTATATTTATTTGGACTTGAAAGCCATAGATCTTATTTAATAAAAATAGTATGGGTCTCTTTCAGTGTGAGAATGAATAGATTCCTTTGATAAAGGAGTAGCCCTTCTTTACTTGAAGCATTAGTTAAAATACACCCACTGAGGAGAAAGCACAGCGGAAAAAGAATGATGGCTAAAACATGGTCTCTCACGCAAGAGCCAACAATGTAGCTGGGGGCACAGGGCACTCCAAAAGATCCAGGGAGAGGGCCATGGCTCAACTTCAAAAGTGGATGCAAGCCGAGCTGGGTCACAAGGAGCACCAGTGAGGAGGTCAGGAAAAGGCAAAGTGAGGCCCTGGCCAGGGAAGGATCTGAGGAGGAGGTGGGAATGGAGGTGCCCCTCCAGGGATAGGGAGGGTCTGGGGGGTGGGGTTTGAAAGAAGGTGTTCTGGTGGACGCAAAGCTCTCATGCAGAGCATGGGACAGGAGGCAAGTTCGGGAAGGGTTCCAAAAGCCATCTAAGCCACCTCAGGGGTTTGGCCTGTGTTGTAGGTAGCCTAGAGCAACCACTGGATTGGGAAGAGAAAGGATACAAACTCAGACGTGCAGAATAAGCCTGGAGTGCAGTTACGGGCAGAACTGCTCCTGCCTCGAGCTGGTTCACTCTGTGGGAGCAGCCAGGAGGGGATGCAGAGGTGGCCTTTGGTCAGGGGTACAAAGTACACAGGTTGACGGATGAGGCTCAACACACCCTATGCCACCAGCAAGAGGCCTGCTCAACACATCAGCTCCAGGTTAATTTGGAATGGATTTTCCTTGTTCAGACGGCTTCGTCACCAAGCAACATTTTGCTTTTTCTAAATTATCTTTTATACTGTTATCATGTCATTGTTGTAGCATTCTGGTTTCAGTTTAGTGTCTTGATTTTGAGGGGGGATTCTTATTTTGATCCTTTTTCCTTTGGATCTGTATCTCTATATATATATTTTTTTTTCTTAAAGACCCTGTTGACTTCCAGCCTTCTATCTTGAATCTGTTATTTCATATCTCCTTTTACCAAGAAACTTCCCTTTAGTTTGTTACTTGACAGCATGGCTTCTCAACCTCAGCACTGTTGACATTTTGCTCCAGGTATCTGTGTTACATTAACAATGAGTCCAGATTATGCCTAGTGTACTAAACACTGGAAAGTACGGCTCAGGTATTCGAAAGCCTCTCTCTGGATTGAGACAAAGCACTGGAGAGCACTGCATATGTACACGGTAGTACGACTGTATCCCTGGGGGTGGCTTTCTAGCTAGTGGAGCTCTGCTACCGCACCAGCCCTCGGCAGGCCAGGAGCTCTACGTGCTTGCTCATGGCCAGCACAACCTCAGAGGCTCTGTCTACTAAGTTTCACCTTCCCATGCAGGGCCCCATGGGTCCTAGTGAACTCCCTCTGGCCCCAGCACCTGTACAGCTGCCTTTCCTGGACAGCCCAGCTTGTGCTCCCACTGGCACCCACCTTGGGAGTTGCCCACACAAGCAGAAGACCACTGTGTATGTGCTGTGGGTGGTTCTACCTACCCACCACCCCCGTCTCCCCCTACTCCTTGCCCTGACTGCCTCATCAACTAACTGTAATTTCATTTTATCTCAGACTATAGGTATGTTTATGAACCATGCACATTCTTTCTTGTAGAAAGAACAGGTCTGTATAAGTGCATACTTAGACCATACAATCTGATGAGAAAGTTATTTTAGAAAGATAAAACTTTTTTTTTTGTTTTTGAGACAGTCTTGCTCTGTCTGCCAGGCTGAATGAAGTGCAGTGGTGCGATCTCGACTCACTACAACCTCCACCTCCCAGATTCAAGCAATTCTCCCGCCTCATCCTCCCAAGTAGCTGGAATTACGGGCACCCGCCATCATGCCTGGCTGATTTTTCTATTTTTGTAGAGACAGGATTTCACCATGTTGGCCAGGCTGGTCTTGAACTCCTGACCTCAGGTGATCCTCCTGCCTCGGCCTCCCAAAGTGCTGGTGTTACAGGCATGAGCCACCGTGCCCCGCCTGAAATACGAAACTTTTTAAAGCTTTCCTAATTGTATTAAGAACAAAAAGAACAGCCAACACTCATCATTCAACATGCTCAGAGCAGTCATCTTTAACCCAACCTTAAAATTCTTGGTTTCTCTCTTTTTCTCCTTGCCATTATAAAAAACGAAAGTAAGATGGTTAAACAGGGAAAGAAGTGAGCTGAACCTGACTAAGCTCAGGCCCCAATTCTAATAAAAACCCAAACGCTGGGACTAGAGTCTTCACAACGGAACCACGTGGGTAACAACCACTGGGATCACCTAGATGGGGCTAGCCACCAGTCCAGGTGACACCCCAGCTAGGGAATGCATTCACACCCCCAAGAGTTACACAACACTCAAATTAAGATGCAGCTTTTGGCCACTAGTGACTATCAACTTACCTCTACAGCTGTGGCCAAATTTAAAAGATTATGGCTGCCCATTAAAAGATTATATAAATTCCATCATGCTTGAGCAGGTTGCTTGCTAATCCCCAGGTTGTTCCCACTCACATCTTTCCACTTTGGCAGCTCTGGGACCAAGCAGCTCTATACTTGCCTATCTAAACAGCTGCCCCCAAATCCTGGCCACCAGAGCCTCAACCTGGCAAGAGACACCTTGTCCCGGATTTCATCCTAGCAGATCCAAAAGAGACAGCTAGCTAATCTGAGAAGGGAGCCAGTCAGTCTCTGTGTGTTGGCTTCTGCTCTCTGGGGACAGGGCCTCCCTTACTTGCTGTCTAATCCTCTCCTGACCAGAATGGCAAGACCCTCAGGAGACATTCTGGGACAAAGAAGGCTGTTCTGCCAACTTCCAACCCCTCTCGGTTGGGCCCTCCTGGGCTCCTGACCCCTCTGGACATCAGAATACTTACATGGATATGGAACCTTAAACCACGGGGCTACCAGAAGCACACCCTGCCTGGCATCCGTGCGAGCATAGAAGCCATACTTTGTGCTGTCGGGAGGGAAGACGTCTGTCACCGTGAAGATGAAGCAGAGCAGCCAGGATACCAGGATGGCCAGGATGATCTGGAGTGGTCAAGGGGAAGCTCTGTCAGGCCAGCAGGGCTCACAGGTGTTGGCAAAAAACACCCCTTCCCGCGGTCTGAACATCACACCCCAGAGCCCACCACAGTCAGCACTTTGCAGATGTATTCTTCCTTGAATGGAATCTCATTGAGAGAGCAGTTTCATTCAGGTGAATTTATCTTATCCCTTCCAAAGTCTGGCTAGTAAAACAAGAATGGACATTGTGCCTGCAGAGGCCACGTGGAGTCAAATCTCACTCAGTCCGAAGGACAGTGACCCCATCCTTTGGCACTGCTAAAAGGATCTGCTCCCATTTCACGATCAGAACCTTTAAGTCTATGATGATTTGAGTGGTCATTAGTACCCTGATATCACTGCACAGACATGATCCCATAAGGGGGGCCCGCTTAAAACCCTCCCTTCTCTTAACCATCTTACGTATTATCCAAAGGCAAAAATGTCAGCGGGGGAAGAAGGCAGCTACTCACGGGGAACATTTTGAACAGCTGTAACTTGTACGCAGTCCATCCTTTCTTGGATTTATAAATCGGGAGAGGAAATTTAACATTTCTGGCATACTGAGAAAACAGTAATACTAGGAATATTGTCCTGAGGAGAGAAAGAAAACAAACTAGGTCAAAGGCTGTTATGTCTCTGTTGCAAGGTAGCACTCGAAGCTTCTATGGCAAAATTGACATAGTGTTCAATTCATTTACCTAGAAAGCTGCTAGTCCTCTGAACTACTATTTGAGAAACAGTACATCTATTGGGATGTACATCTTTTTGAAACACTACTTTGGGGGAAGATGTTACAACTAACTTGCCTAGCATTTCTTGATACTGAAATGAAATTCTGAGGTAAATGCCTTAGGACTGCTTTTCCTAACTAGAATAAGAGAACTCAAAGAATGTATACATTGATGGGAAAAGCTCACACTATGTAAGGGGAAAGGATGCCAGACATAACACAGACTGTAAGATTCTAAACTACGAATTAACTACAAAGCAAACCAAGAAACTATTGCACGTACACACAAACAGGTAAGAAGGACATGATCCAAAATTCTCCTAGGGATTCGCTTCGAGTAGTTACATGATTTGCAACTAGTTTTCCCACTTTTCTGTATTTTCCAATTTACTTACAGCATGCATAAATTGCTTTTAAAAGAGCAGAAAGTAAAGCTTCACTGTTTAAGAAAACTAGGTACAGTAGAATTCAGTATTAACAACACTCCTGAGAGGCTTTGTGTGCCAGACACTACACTAATGTCTTCCTGTGCATCATCTCAACCTGATGGGGTAGCTTCTACGATCGTCTCCTTTTCACAGAGACTAAGCCAGAGGTCAAGACCACACGGCTAGGGCTGCAGCATTGGGGGGCCAGGAATCTAGCCCTGTGGCTTGAACTGAACTCTTTCCTTTTGGCACCCTGGTCACAGGGCAGGGAGGCTGGGCTGCGAGAAGTCCCTCTCCTCGAGCCTCACGGTCCTGACTGAACTGCACTAAGTGCTATGGGAGGCAGCGACAGGCGCCGACTCCTCCACAGCAGGACCATGGCACTTCCTGACACACCAGTCTGTGACATCGGTCTGGTGTCCCATGGAGCTGGCAGGTGTGGGGCCTTTTCCCATTGCCCAGGTGGATTTACTCATCACCAAAACAAAACTGGTGCCCAACAATGCGTCTAAGCCTCCATGTGGTCTCGTTCCTTCACTTAAGACCTGAGGTAGTGCTGGCAGGAAGAGTAGGTTCTCAGTCAAAGCTAAGCTTAATTGTTCCTGGGCACAGTTCCAATTGCTGAGATGGCATCATTAGCTCCATCGACAGCCGGTCAAGTGTGACTCCACTGCCACGTTCCTAATGAGGTGTGGATGGCATCCCGGCTGGAGAACAGGCGTGTGTTGCTCCACAGGTCTCCCTGCCTACTCAGGCACTTCAGTGAACTGGTGACCCATTGGGGGTCTCCGCCAGTACCAGTTCAAGGTTGAAAACGCACACAGTGCCCACGTTATTTCAACTCCTCCTTGATAGTGAAGTTTAACAAAAATCAATATGGTAACAAGGGATACTAAAACTGGAATATTTTAAACTTAGACCTCCATATAATTTTCATGTTAGGAAAAAAAAAATGCTACCTATTTGTTTCAGAGTGAATATTAGGAGATCCAAAGATGCCCCAAGTCTGCTATTTTTGTCGTCATTATTTCAGGCAACACACCTGCACATTTAAGAGGAGACTGAGACCACATAGAATTTGAGGAGGGACACTCAGATCTCAGGCCCAAATCGGCAACTCAAATTTGGAAAGCAGATTAGGCAGCGGATGAACATGACTATTCTTTCTGCTCTAAAACCTGTCTACTTCAAGTTTATTTTTAGTCTCAAATACACCTGGGGGCGGGCACCCTGTGACAGAGATGCAGACCTGCCCACGTCCACACATCTTAACTGAGCAAAAGGGATGAAGCGTTTCAGCCTCAGCTCTCAGGATGGGCTGCTGTCTACTCCACTGGGTGATTTTCACCTCATGTTTACCTTTGCTAACTTTTACTTTTAAATGTTATGCACACTAAATTGTAGAAAAAATTTAAGACAGGTAAGCAGAAAGAAAAAAATAAAACCCTGAAGATCATCCATAATCCCCCTTGAGTGATAAAACCATGTAATATTGTGGTCTATCTGTTCTGAATGGCTTTCATTCCCTGGATATTTGCTGGGTGCTGGAGGAAGACACGTTGTCATCTTCCTTGTCCCCAGACATGAACAGGTTATTATCTAAGGCAAACTGGCATCAAGTTTTACGCAGCTTCCTGACCTGCCGCACCTATTTGCTTTTCCACCTCATCAGACAGAGATTTGCATTAGCACCTTAGTGACTGCTTTAGTATTCTGTTTTATGGACATACCACAGCTTGTTTAACAATTCCCATACTGTATGACATCGGAAGCAACATCAACAGCTTTAATTGAAAAACTGTATCATCACTGCTTCTAATACTCAGTCTTTACACATTGAGGTATATATTTCAACAATTGTTTTTTTGTAGCAGCAAAAATTTAAGCTACATGCATGAGCATCAATTGAGAAATGGTTGAATAAATTATAGACTATATTATTAAACACTGTGCAGATTTAGAAAGAAAGAGATCAATGTAAACATGCTGTCTAGGAGAAGTAAACCCAACAAATTACTGGGGTAAAAGCAAATAAAATTATGTTGAAGCTGTATATATGCTAGTTTGTGCTTATTTGCATAAAAATATAAAAATATGTAAGGATAAAAACAAACTTTTTTGCTAGTTAACAATCATGAGATTTTTTTGAGACCTTTTTTTGAGACATGGGTAGGAGGTGACTATTATTTTACTTTAGATTTCTGTGCTCAATCACTGTTAAATTTCAAATACCTAGAATGTAACTGAATTGGAAGGGGATGAAGAACAGTGGGCTATAGATAAAAGTATACTGTTTTGGAGTGCCTGGGATTGACACATGGGGGTTCATTAAACTATTGTCTTCACTTCTGGATAGGTTTGAAATTTTCCATAAGAAAAGTCAATTTAAAAAAAAGTTTTAAAATGTAGGTCCTACCAAGGACATATGCACTGTGCCAGAAAGAGCAGTCGCTGACCGGCCGCACTAATCTCCCCTGAGACTCTGTCTCTAAACTCCATCTGTATTGGAGTGACTTAGTTTGTACCATTCACTCACTCTCAATTCCAATGGAATCATGTAGGTAATACACATTTTAATAAATTAGGAGCATAAACCTTTTTCACACATTAATGAGCTAGGTGTAGTTCCTTTTTTGCTAAATGGTTACTCCTATCACGCTCTTCATCCATTACTCCACTGGGATTCTCTCACTTTTTTTTTTTTTTTTTTTTTTTGAGACGGAGTCTCCCTCTGTCGCCTCGGCTGGAGTGCAGTGGCCAGATCTCAGCTCACTGCATGCTCTGCCTCCCGGGTTCACGCCATTCTCCTGCCTTAGCCTCCCGAGTAGCTGGGACTACAGGCACCCGCCACCTCTCCCAGCTAGTTTTTTGTATTTTTTAGTAGAGACGGGGTTTCACCGTGTTAGCCAGGATGGTCTCGATCTCCTGACATCGTGATCCGCCCGTCTCGGCCTCCCAAAGTGCTGGAATTACAGGCTTGAGTCACTGTGCCCGGCCTCTCTCACTTTTAACCAGTAGAACTCTTTACGAGTTAGGGACGTTAGCCTTTTCTGTGACATTTTTATGAGTATTTTCCCAGCTTTTTTCGAGACAGAGTCTCATTCTGTCACCCAGGCTGGAGTGCAGTGGCGCAATCTCAGCTCACTGCAACCTTCACCTCCTGGGTTCAAGCACAATCTCAGCCCACTGCAACCTCCACCTCCTGGATTCAAGTGATTCATATGCCTCAGCATCCTGAGTAGCTGAGATTACAATTACAGGCGCCTGCCACTACACCTGGCTCATTTTGTATTTTCAGTGGAGACGGAGTTTCACCATGTTGGCCAGGCTGGTTGAGAACTCCTGAGCTCAAGTGATCTGCCCACCTCAGCCTCCCAAAGTGCTGGGATTACAGGTGTGAGCCACCATACCAGATTTGTTTTTAATTCAGTGCTTTTTGATGTTTTAAATGTGTCAGTAGTAAAATCTATCTTTCTCTCTCTTTTCAATATCTGCTTTAAGAAAGATCTTCCCTCCCTTAGGATTAAATACTTATTTAGGTTTTCTTCTAGCACTTTTATGATTATTTTATATATTTAAGTCTTTAGTTCAACTGAAATATAATTTGATATAAATTAGGAGTCTAACTTTTTCCCAAAAATAGTTAGTTTTTCCTACACAATTTGTCCATTCCCTACTGGTTTCAAATATGACTGTCATCTATACTAAATACTTATTTTTCTTTGATTCTGTTCTTCTTGCTCTGCTCTACCAATGTCTATCCCTGTCCCAGGACCACCATATTATTTATGAAGCTGTGGAATGTATTTAATTCCTCTACAGGCAAGTCACCATTCCCTCTCCTCTCTGATCTTTTTGGTATGGATTCACATTATTTTACTTTCTTGTTTTATACACTGACTAGCACATCTGGAATAACTTTAAATGATACCAGTGATAATAAACAAGCTTATTTAAGTTCCTGATTTGAATATTTCATCATTCAAGTATGAGGCATTTTTATCTTATGCATAAAGATCCTTCTATACAGCCGGGTGTGGTGGCTCACACCTGTAATCCCAGCACTTTGGGAGGCTGAGGTGGGTGGATCACCTGAGGTCAGGAGTTTGAGACCAGCCTGGCCAACATGGTGAAACCCTGTCTCCACTAAAAATACAAAAAATTAGCTGGGAGCAGTGGCAGATGTCTATAATCCCAGCGACTTGGGAGGCTGAGGCAGGAGCATTGCTGGAACCCGGGAGGTGGAGGTTGCGGTAAGCCGAGACTACCCTATTGCACTCCAGCCTGGGCAGCAAGAGTGAAACTCTGTCTCAAAAAAAAAAAA
This sequence comes from Piliocolobus tephrosceles, assembly GCF_002776525.5. Lineage (NCBI taxonomy): Eukaryota > Metazoa > Chordata > Mammalia > Primates > Cercopithecidae > Piliocolobus > Piliocolobus tephrosceles. The sequence goes on along the minus strand of NC_045453.1, from coordinate 57,255,153 downwards.
AAAAAAAAAAAAAAAATTCCTTCTGTTCTCACATTGCTAAGTTTGCAGCAAGCACGTAGGTTGAATTTTACAAATAAAATTTGGGGAGGGGACTATTACCATAGTTTTTATCAATAAGAGCTTATTAATAAAATCTACCCTGTAGTCCCAGGTACTCTTGGGAGGCTGACGAATAAGAATTGCCTGAACTCAGGAGTCAGAGGCTGCAGTGAGCTGAGATCGTACCACTGCACTCCAGCCTGGGTGATGAAGTGAGACCCTGTCTCAAAATTTAAAAAAAGTAAAATAAAACCTACCATGCAGCCGTGATCGATTTCAACACACTTTAATATTTGACCATCTGTGAATTCTTGAAATGATACATTATGCCTTGTTCTTTCATTATATTATCTGTAGCAGCATCTTCCCAAACATGCTCTAAGGAATAGTCTACCAAGATATGCTTATAGATGTGTGGCATTTAAAAAACAAATTAAGGGTGGACAGGGCTGGATACTAAGGCCCTTTTCTGAAGGTGAATAGAGTCTTTTGCACATTTGCATTTTTAAAGATTGGAAGGAGCCTTACAGTAGAGAATGATGCTGAACTTGAGCATGCTACCTGAAGACATTTGAACTCAGGGCTCGTTGCTCAGAATGTGCCACAATACATCCATCAGCTCAGGATCTGTTTGTTTTTAACACAACCACAGGAAAGAAAACGATGGTCCTTGGCTCTCCTTTTGTATTAGTTCAGTCAGAATTTGCTGCTAAGATTGGCTGGGGAGTTTCCCTCCTTTCACAGAGCTCTGGAACAGTTTAAACGGTGCATATATTCTCTCCTCCTTGAAGACGGAAAGAACTCATTGTCTAACCATCTGGACCCAGGGTTTCTTTTAGGAATCAGAGTCCTTCAACAACTATCTTGGTTGCTCTTGTGGTCATGGGTTTACGGGGCTTCCTGAGCCTTCCTTCATTAGTTCACAACCTGCTCACTGAGCGCCAGCTCAGCCACGGGAGGGGCAGGTGCCGGGGGTGCCAAGGTGACCTGCCCAGCACATAGGCCCTGCCCTCACAGAGCTGACAGCCCAAGGACACAGAAGAGCTCTTAGAAACTGAAAAAACACCAGAGTGTAAATGACAGTCTTGGCAGAAGGAATAAGAGATAAAGCAAAAGATAATTCTCACGAATAGAGAAAAAAGACAAAGAGATAGAAAACAGGAGAAGAAAGAGGAAGACTCCAGGAGGCTTCAAGAAGAGGTTACAGAAAGAGACAAGTAAGGGTGGAGCACAGGAAGGCATCTAAATAATTCAAGATCATGTCCCACCTCTGCATGCCTGGGTGCTCGGAGCAAAGGGGCTCCAGGTATCCAGGCCAAGAGATGCAAACACACCCACCAAGGGCAGCACGTGAGGCTCCAGACATTGGAACAGTAAGAAGACCCCAAAGCTTCCAGAATTCTAGCTTGTGTCTAACTAATGTTTCAAAAGGAGGAGAGAGAGGAGGACCCCTGGGAGACAGGAGGGAGAAGTTGGGGACAGTGAGGAATCAACGGCCAAGGGCGAGGCTCGCAGAGGGTGGCGGCAGTGAAGGTCTGGAAAAGAAAACAGGTTTACAACTTGTTCTGGAGGAGGAAGGGCAGGATGGGCTGTGTGAGGGATGAGGGGAAAGGAAGACTCAAGAGCAGATAGACATTTCTGGCTGAAGCAACTGAGAGCACGGTTGTGCCATTTATCGAAACGAGGAAGGCAGAAGAAACTGGTTTCGGGGGCAGGAAAGGAATCAAAAGTCTGGGGCTTTTTTCATTTACAGTTGAAGATGTCTTGTGTAGTTCAGTCCGGAAGTGGAGAGGGCAAGCTGAGGGCTGGCTCTGTAAATCTGGAGTTCACAGGTATGAACTACAGGTTTCGGCGGAAATATTCACCTTCAAAGAAATGCGATCTCCTCGGGGGAAGCGCGTGGAGAGAAGGGGCCAGGATCAAGTTTGGAGGCACCCGCATACTTAGAGTGAGGAGGAGTCAATTTTGGTTACTTAGGCTTTTCTGAAAACCACTATTTTCTCACTTTTTGTTTTAATTTGGGGGGAGGTAACAGTTTAGCTCCCTCTGACGGGATCTGTGGCAGATCTACGTGCACAGGCATCCTCTTATCCTGCTTAGCTTTGCCAGAAGTTTGTCTACATTGGGTTTTTTTTCCCCTCAAGAGACCAGCTTTCAGATTTACCACTTCTATCTGTTTCACATTTTCTGTATCTTTATTAATTCATTCCCCCTGCTTTTACTAGGTTCATTTTTTTGTCCTGTTTTCTTAGCTACTGAAATTCCTCATGTGCTGTATCTGCTTTAAAGGTTGTGAATTTTCTTGAGAACACCTCTGGCTACTAAGTGTGACTGGTGCTGTTCTTGCCACCACTTCCTAAACTATCAGTAAGTAATTGCAAAGTTTCCATTTCCCCTCTGAGAGTGATTTTTAACACTTTTTTTTTTTAAAGCTTCTAAGTGCTTTGTGGGTTTTGTTCATCCTTTTGTTACTGGTTTCAAATGTTACTGTACTATACCTACTATTTATCCGTTTTGGCATTAATTACCTTTTGCTGAAAGAATATTCTTACATGCCATCTTCCCACCTCTACTGGTGTGAAGAATGTTTGGCCCACAACCTTCGGAGAAATGAGAATGTTAACAACAATTTTGGGCTGGGCACAGTGGCTCATGCCTGTAATCCCAGCACTTTGGGAGGCCCAGGTGGGCAGATCACCTGAGGTCAGCAGTTTGAGACCAGCCTGGCCAACATGGCGAAACCCCGTGTCTACTAAAAATACAAAAACTAGCTGGGCGTTGTGGTGGATGCTTGTAATCCCAGCTACTTGGGAGGCTGAGGCAGGAGAATTGTTTAAACTCGGGAGGCAGAGATTGCAGTGAGCCAAGATCGCGCCATTGCACTCCAGCCTGGGCATCGGAGCAAGACTCCATCTTAAAAAAGGAACAGTTTTGGGAAAGCATGATGATGGGTATTCATGCTCATGTGTGAGATGTGCCTCCTTCAAACCTTGTTTAAAGAAAAAAACTTGATATTTTCACACACCTTAATTTGTAAAGTATAGATAACAATTCTGCTATGGTTCACTTTTATTTGTACGTCATGTTCTAATACACAGAACAGGATTGAGTAGGATGGGTTCAGGCCCATTTCCAACACTTGGGTTTTGAAACCCACGTTGGCCACTTAACTCACTGTATGACTCTGGGCAAATAACATTATATTGTGGTGCTCAGTGTCCTCTGCTGTTAAATGGGATAACACTAGGATATACCTTATCTGATACTATATACAAGTGTTATATAAAGGACTGGTGTGTAGTAAAAAAGATCAATAAATACCACCTGTTATTAAATAACTGCAGGATATTTCACAAAACAGAACAAAGGAAAAATCCTCCTACGTGATGGCTTATTTTGTTTTAGGAATTTTACTGGCTGGTTAAATTCCAGAGTAATGGAACCACAGACCTACACATAATCAATTCTTAAATATGCTCTGCAGACACACAGAGAATGTGGGCTCTGTGTTACAAAGAGTTCTGTGGCTCTGATCATCAATAATATTATCAAACTCCCCTGTGACTTCATTAACACAAAATATTAACTTTACTTACAGGGCAAGGGACATCTTTAATGGATGTGACATTCTATACAAAAGGACAGGCACTGACTAGCAGGACCCCAGCAGAAACCATGTCCCTCCCCCAACCACCCACCCGCCAGGAGTGCAGAGCTCAGTGTGGCGTAGGGAGAAGAGCCACATCATCAATGCCAACAGACCTTTCCCGCAACTTCTCTGGAAATACTCCAGACTCCTGCCACTCTGAATATTTTTGAGTCTCATGATATAAAAATTTGGCTTCTTGGCCAAGAGCAGTGGCTCACGCCTGTAATCCCAGCACTTTGGGAGGCCGAGGCGGGCGGATCACGAGGTCAGGAGATTGAGACCATCCTGGCTAACATGGTGAGACCTTGTCTCTACTAAAAAAAAAAAAAAAAAACGGCCGGGTGTGGTGGCGTGTGCCTGTAGTCTCAGCTACTCAGGAGGGTGAGACAGAAGAATCACTTGAACTCGGGAGGTGGAGGTTGCAGTAAGCCGAGATCGTGCCACTGCACTCCAGTATGGGTAACAGAGGAAGACTCGGTCTCAAAAGAAAAAAAGAAAAATTTTGGCTTCTCAATATGTCAACTCATGCACGTGAGACTTGGCAAGACCTCAAAAGTCAAAACCAAATGGTGCCACCACCTTACCCCATTACCAAAGCTTAAAACCTTACAACCCACACTCTTCACACTCAACTGTATGTCACTTCCCAACCTCTGGGTCAAAAACCCTTTGACTATCCCCTAGCTTGAAGCAGATAAAGTTGAAACTGTCAGACCATTCTTATTATTGAAAAACATTATCTCCTGAAGTCTATGTGAATGTTCCTAAAGGCTGCCCTGAAGTGGCGGGACGAGGAGAGATGTTTCCACTTACAGCATGGCAATGCCCCAGTGCTTCCCGGCTCTCTCCCCCGCTGCCTGGAAACCAGAGAGGCCAATGAGGGCCACCGTGGGTGTAATGGTCAAGGGACCGATGTACTTCAGCAGAGCCCCAGGCAGGCCTAGGAGGCCGATGACTACTTCTATCAGTGAGGACATGATGATGGCCCCCTGGATCTGCAACAAGAGATGGCACAGACATGAGAGTGAGCTGCTTGTACATTGCACGCTCAGAATGTCACCTACAACCACAACTGATAATTCTGCAAGGCAGTGAGTTATTACATCATCTAACTTGGGAGATAAGCTGGAAAATCCCCCAGGACCTGACAAGAAACTTCAGTGCGCGCTAACTGGGGCCTGCATTCCTGAGGCAGGTGTATTACAGAAATGGGTCCTGGACACACGGCCCACATGCCTTTTCCACTGCTAAATCATGCAGGCAAAAATTTATAATTCCCATTTAAGAAACACAACATTTAAAGACCAGCCTTAGAGGAACACTGCAGCATAAAGACTCTCAGCTTTAAAGAGTGAGCCCCCAGGACATCGACAAGACAGTGTTGTTGACAGAAATTCTAAAGGGATGTTTTTAGTGTGCAGAATGGCCACATCTGTGCTCATTCTGAACTGACGGTGAATTATCTCACAAGTTTTGGAAAATATTAATACACTGTCAGCCGTACTTCATGTCTGCTTCTATTCAATTGCACTTTGGCAGACAAATATCTTTAGCTCTTTCAATGAACACAGGCAAACGCTGAGGCCAGAGTGAATAATTCTATCTGTCGATGGTGAGCCTCTGTAGCTCTGTCCAGGGAGCTACCGACCTCAGCTAGTTGTGCTGGCGGGTGTGAGTGGACAGGTCTGTTGGTGCGCAGGAGGGAGGAAACCATTCCTTCTGGTTGCCCAAAGCATTTCCGTATGCTTTATTTTAGAGTGTTGCTTAACTACATTTACTTTAACAAGAGAAATAAACGTATCAGTAATTGAAAAAGAAAAGAAGGGCTCAGTAAAAGTAACTGCTATTTCCTGGGTCAACCAACATCGAGGCTGAGAAGAAACATGAAGAAGCCAAAAGCGGACAATGCTTGTCTTTTACCTCTCGGATCCGGGGGTACCAGATGTGTTCTGTGTGCAACAGCTCTGCTGTTCCATTGGCAGCTGAAACATCTTGAAAACAAAAACAAGAAGTTTTTCTTGGAGTGACACTGATGTCTCACATGACATACTCATTTTACCTTTTAAGAAGAATTTTCTGCCTGTTTTTATTCTATCTGTGTCAATCCCCATCCCTAAAATTCAACATCTAACAGTACAGCTTATCTTAGTGAAAGGTGGATCCTCAAATGCTAATTTAACCAAATGAATTCATCGACTGAGAGCTCCCCAGATTGTCAAAAGCTAACTGAAGTGGTGATACACGTTACTAGCACCAGCCTCACACACAAAAAAACCAACCTTTGCACACAGCTCACTGAAATGCCCAATAGCAAGGTTGCTGGACTGAGGTTTGAAAAACTTAGATAAAACAGAGGGCCTTTTCCAGTTCCCAGATCAAATCAGTGGTCACAAAGTAACTCCTAGGAGCAAGGAAGGAAATGAAGGCTGGAAAATTTTGCTCCTAGAAGGTCAAAATGTAATTGTATTTTTGAGAGTACAGGTCTGACTCTGATTTTCTCAAATTCCCTATCTTTTCCTGACCTTATCGGGTTCCTTAAGGATCTTTGCAATCACTAAGGAAGGGGAACGAAAGTCATTTGCAGCAAACCACAGTAGCCAGATCCTTAAAAAGCAAAGACGTTTCAGAGAAGGGATGCTGACGCAGCAAAGAGAGTGATTACTGGTGGGTCATAAAATCCACTGAAAGAGAGAGGCAGAAAAATAGCACAAATATTTTTCTATTCCGTTCCCATATTTGTCAATTTCATTAACAGAGAAATGAGGTCAATTCTGATCCTTTCTTGCTCTAGGGTTAGGGATGAACAAGTGGATAGAAAGAGAGAGACAGACACGGTCCACAGATGGAGCATTCTAAGCTGTTTGTGGGTTTGTGTGCTTTGTCCCTAATTCCAGAAAGGATTTAGCACTGCTGAGGGCAGCAGGTCCAGGCCTCCCTTTACACCTGCATTAAGGGACCCCAATGACATATGTGGAAATAACTGCAATTACCTGTGGTGTTACATTTCCATTTATCTAAAGACAGGATGGCTCGAGCAGGGGCCAAAAATGCAAAAGCACTGGCCTGAAACAGGGGTAACCTAAAAGAAACGAGACCAAAACCATGATCACGGCATCGGGAACTACCGAGGTAGTTCACTATTTGACAGCTTAACAGTCTTTTCCATAGACATACAGCACATGAGTAAATGCAGGCACACCTAGGAGAAAAAGCCCCAGTCTGCAAAGCTCTCCTGTGCCATGCAGCCACAGCCAGTGGCTTCTTCATCCTCCCCATTGCCACTCTCCTCCCACCCAGGCAGCTCCAGGGTGGGCCCCGTGGTCAGTGTCAACACCCCAACACCGGCCCCTGCCATCACCACCTTTCCTCTTGCAGGTGGGGGACTGCGGGCATTTGAGGTTCCCTCTTTCCTGCTGAGCTTATAAACTCCTTTTTAAACATCAGTGTATTTCTGCTTTTTTACCTCCCTCCTCCTCCCTTTAAAATTATTATTGGTTATCATAGGAAAAAATTTCCCTCCGTTGTTTCATTTTGTGAATCAAAGATTGCCCTAATCGCCGATTACAGATCAATCATAATAGTGATCTAGATCTACAGAGCTGTAAGTTACAACGTGATAGCAGACATAATAAATATTCTGCTTAATCATAAACATACTTAAAGGTATTCGAACATATTTTAAAGGGCCCAGAAAACTTGCAGAATCTCCATTAAATTTGCTGCCCACATCCTCAAACTAAATGCAGAGATCCTCAAATGACATGATTTGATTCTATTTTAGATACTTCATATTGACTTCACAAACACTTTAGCTATTCAAAAAGACTACCATTTTTTAATGGAAATGTACAGCATTTCAGCTAAGTCACATTAAAGTGGCTTTATGAGTTAGCATCAGAACTTAATCACTATTTTAAATAGAATTTTGAGGGTAAAATATTAAACTGGCTCCTCCTGTTTGCAGGGCTGGGAACTCTCACACATCCAAATCCTGAAATGCCCCAGGGAGCCTAGTCAGTGGCCTTGCCAGCGAGACAGGGACCCAGCATCCTTCCCTTTGAGCGGTCTGGCAGCAAGTCCTACCCACAGTGAAACAGGAACTGGACTGAGAAATCCAACTGGCTCTGGCTAAAGAACGAGCAGTCTCGCTGCAAGTCCAGAGCCCAGCACACACCATTCTGAGCCAGGGAGGTCAAGACGTCCTTGTTACAGATGCTCTGCTGGCTGTTTAATCATGCAATGACATCAATCCAGAGTAGGCAGGGTGCTGGCTTTAAGGCACAGAGGCAGGCTACACCATACAAACTGGATGCACTGCTGATGGCCACTCCCATAGGCATGCCCTTCAATAACCATCCAGTTATAATTACCTGCCAGAGGGGCCCAGAGGATAGCAGAAGTGAAGGACACCTGAAGTGGGAATGTATGTCAAAGGGAAAATAAAATACTGTTTGACTTCTAAGTATTCCATAAGCACAGATTTTCAGGACTGTACTGAAAGGACAGCATGTAATTAGGGATGGATGCTGTATGGAATGGTCCAAGTGCCATCTGGTTTACTATGGTTTCCGACTTCAACCAATGCATCGCAGGGCAGTGGAATACAAATGGTGAACTGCGTTTAGAGATTTTATCCTTAGGAATGTGGCCATCACACATCACACTGCATTGGTGATTCACTGGAAATGGCAAAAGGAAAGACTGGATCTGGTTTCCACTCTTCAGTCAGACCTCAGCCTGAACCTGACCTTGGCATCTGACCTTGCCACCTTTCGGGGTGAGCATTTGATGGCTTAACTAGGACTAAAGGTCCCAAGAGCGCTGCTGCAAAGACACTCGCTCATTTGGGAGCTGCTGGGACCCTGGGCTCCCCTGAAATAGATGACGATAGAAAAAGTCTCCCGAGACAATCTGGAAAGGGCTGCTCATGCCAGCATTACGTGTTCACATCTAGCCAGGCAACATCGCCTGACACAAGCTGTTAAGACGCCAGCACTAAGTGGGGGCTCTGTCACTGGCTTGACTGAAACATTCTCAGGGAAAGTTGCAACAAGAGCATACAAACACATTAAACAAATGAGAGTTTCCCTAGATCACAATTAACAAAGCCAATTTTCCAAGAAAATGACTGAAGGTGATAACAGTGACTTTTTTAGGTGCTTGCCCAGTGTGAAGCTGGTCAATTCTCAGCTCTTCTCTCTGCACCCACAGCACGGCCCCTACTGCACTCATGTGACCACGTAAACCTCAGGCACCCAGGTGGGTCTCCCCAGGCCAAGAAGACTGCCTGCTCTTTTATTTTGTACTATTAAGACTGGAAAGGAAATACATTAAACTGTGCTTTTCTTTACACCAGGGGCTGCCAAACCAGCTAGTGGGCCAAATCCGGGGTGCTACCTGTTTTGTAAGTAAAGCTGTACTAGAATAGAGGACAGCCATTTATTTATTCATGGTCAATGGCCGCTTTCACGCGGTCACGGTGGAGCTCAGCGCACTAACAGAGGCACGCAAGGCCTAGGCTATTTACTGTTGGCCTTTTACAGAAGAAGTTTTTCTGACCCGTCTACAGGGAAGATATATCTTAAATATGTGAAGAGGCAGTGGGTTTCTGCAGCTGGAAATTCTCACAGTTAATAGTGGCCACTAGACATTAGTTTAAAAAACAAAATCCTGAGCAGACCAGCAACTCTGACACGATGAGATCCCATGTCAGGCTCCAGCCTCAGGACAGCAAGAGAACCTAAGCAACTCCCCCACCGTCCTTACGTTATTCAAAATCCTGCCAGAGCCCCCCCATGTCCAGCTTGGTGCCCAGGTAACCTGAACCCCACTCCCAGCCTGGTATCTCTCACCAGCTCCTTCATACGAGTTCAGTTTTCATTTGTCACTTAAGGCACAGAGAAAATATCACCTCCTCCAGTAAATATTCCAGGATCTCCTTTGAATCTGTAATGTGTTCCCCTACAACTTAGGGCTTTTTGTCAAGATTTCTGCAAGTCACCTCCCAAGTTACCAGGAAGCTGCTTCAGGGTTCTCTGGGAGTGCTGGTTAAATGTGGAGATTTCTGCGTCTTGTTCTGGTTAGCCAGATTCAGGGGTGGGTGGCATCAAATCTGCATTTTCAACAATGCCTTCCAGGGGTGGCTGAGACTGACAACCCCTGTGTCAGGTAAAAGGATTTATCATTTTGTCACCTTATAAACGATTCTTGGGTATCTGCTTCACACCAGTGCAATTATATGTAGATACGACGACGGAAAACACTTCCTGAGCCCTTCTGTTTCTGCTGCGTGAAGAAGACACTAACCACGGTCACATATGAGGGGCAGTGATGTGTGATGGTGTGAAATGCTGTGGGGCTCTGCAGGTGCAGTCGCTTGAGCGAGTCTTAAAGCAGGAGAAGTGCTTCGCCATGTGTGTGAGGGTTACAGGTATTCCCGGCAGAGGGAGGGGAGGTGCAAAACAAGAGCCACAGGACAGACCCAGGAACCCTCATAGGACTACACTTGGGCGAAAGCACAGGGAGCTCATATGGTGAAGGTCAGTGGGGACCAAATGACAGATGCGCTGCGTTCCTCCTGCAGCAAGAGGAAAACAAGTGAAGGACCTGCTCTGAAAGGACCACTGTAGGAGAACTGGGAGAGGTGACCTGCACCCTGAAGCTATTCTCAGTCTTGAAGGAACCGAGCCACAGAGGACATCCCAACAGGCTGTGGCATGGCTCTGTGTGTCGTCTTTGCTTTTTAATTTCCTTTGGCATCCGCTCGAATGACGAGCCAGCCTGAATCAGATCTCCACATGCGCCCAGCCTCTGTCTGCTCCCTTCCTCGGGCTGCTGCTCTCTGTGCTGGTGCACTCCCCATGAACTGTCCTGTCCACCTCAACCTTGAGGTAGGCATCCCCTGATGGTAGGAAGTGGATTGGCTTCACCCACCATCTTGACCCACCATGTATCCTCAGCACCAATGAATACTTAATGAAATGAAGGGGCTATTTACAAATATTCTCAGAAAGGAATTCTATTAAACTAAAAATAAAGGTTAAGTCTTTCTGGCAAGTTGATTGTGACTGCAAATTTGGAAGAGTGGTGATTAGATTAAAAGCGCTCAGAGTTGGGGATGAAATGTGCATGGGTTTTCATGATTCACCCAGGTAAGCCTCCAGTCGCCAGGCAGCTTGCAGTCCTCCTATGGTGCCATCACAGAAAGCTTAAAAGCCAATGGTTCCTATGGGAAGCACCATGAAGGTACAAAATGTATCTGCCCAGAACTAAACTGTTAATGAAACTGAATAAAACAAAAACAAAATTCACCAACGCAGAGCATATATACTCTGTGCCTGGCTTCTTAATCTGCAAGACAGCCACCAAAGTTGGTACAAAACCTTCCATTGTCAAAGGGAACACTCAAGAGTCTAAACTGCAGGAAAATTTTTTGAAAATTAATCCCTAAGAGATGTAACAGGTTTGGCTTTGAGGAGCTATAGGTTCATTATTGAATCTACCACTAGGAGTGTGTGTACAAAGTACTCTTAAAGAAAAGCAAGGCCAGGCATGGTGGCTCATGCCTATAATCCCAGCACTTTGGGAGGCCAAGGCAGGAGGATCACTTGAGGTCGGGAGTTCGAGACCAGACTGGCCAACATAGAGAAACTCCATCTCTACTAAAAACACAAAAATCAGCCAGGTGTGGTGGCAGGTATCTATATCCCAGCCACTTGGGAGCCTGAGGCAGAAGAATCGCTTAAACACGGAAGGTGGAGGTTGCAGTGAGCCTAGATCACGCCACTGCACTCCAGCCTGGGCAACAGAGCGAGACTCCATCTCAAAAAGAAAAGAAAGACACAATGTGTCAAAGAAAACTTTTTCTTAATTGATGACATGTTCTATCATTTACTGTACCCATCCATCCATCCATCCACCCATCCATCCATCCACCCATCCATCCATCTATCCACTGACTTGCTGAACTGCTGGAAAGTAGCCTGCACTGTCCCATCTATTCATGGTGATGGTGATGTGATTGCACACATCGGTATAAGCTCATCTAACTGTACAGCTTAAGGGTGAATTCTACTGCATATCTATTGCCCCTCAATAGAGGTGACATCTTAAAAAACTCTATCAGTCTATCAAGTGTTTTCAGGGGGTGAGACTTACAGGGGCGGGGGAGGGCAGCAGAGGCAAGGAGATGACGACATATTCCTTAAAACACCAGAGTCATGCCAAATATTGAAAAAACTCCCCAAATTTAAAACAGGAAAAGAGCTTCCATCCTTATTTGGTGATAAGTACTGTTCACTCCTGTGTAGAGCTGCTTTTGCCAGGGCAGTCACCTGCCTAAAAAGGAAGAATGGGGGTTAGGTAGGGGAGGTGGTGGAAGCAGAAGGCCATGAGGAGGAGGATGAACAATTCAGAGCCTGGGGAAATGTTTGGGACAAGAAGGACCTGCCAGTCGAAGAAGAAAGGTTGTAGAGAACCAAATTCATTAAACTTACATGTAACAAGAGGACTCAATCAGACTCCTAGGCCCTTGAAACATCACAAATACCAGCTAACAGAGCAAGGGGGGAGTAACTGAAGGGAGACCACTCAGAAAAGCTAGAGTTGCAGGAACAAAAGCAAGTAGATCCGCCCTAGAGAACAAGCTTGGCTGAGGCAAGATGATCTCCAGCCTCAGGAGGGGCTGGATCAAATGCCCTTACAGTTTTCTGATGGCCTCTGACACAGATTCCAGGATCAGTGGGGCCCACCCTGGCCGGGGACATTGGCAGTGTGGCCAACCCCAAGCCCTGCTGTACTCATCAGGTCCGCGTTGCTCCACGAGGCTGCCCAGCCCTTGCTCGCTGCACACCCGCTGCACTACCTGCCTTCTTCCCTCCCAGTGGGGAAAACTAAGATAAAGAGTCAGCCACTGAGTGTGGACAGGTACCAGGCATCATCTCACTTGATGCTTGCTAACAATCTTCCTTTTGAGACAGGGTATCGCTCTGTCACTCAGGCTGGAGTGTAGTGGCACAAATTACAGCTCACTGCAGCCTTGACCTCCTGGGCTTAAGCAATCCTCCCACCTCAGCCTCCCAAGTAGCTGGGACCACAGGTGTGCACCACCACACCTAGTTAAATTTTTTTATGTTTTTGTAGAGACAAGGTCTCCTTATGTTGCCCAGGTTGGTCTTGAACTTCGGGGCTCAAGTGATCCTCCCACCTCAGCCTCCCAAAGTGCTGGGATTGCAGGCATGAGCCATGGTGTCCAGCTCACTAACAATCTTATGGTTAGTTTACCATTGAGGAAACAGGGCTTGGAGAGACTTATTTGGGGAGAGCTTGTCCAAAGTCACATGACTATTGAATGATGGAAAGGGAGCCCAGCTGCCTCTGCGTCCAAGGACTCAGTGCAGCTGGCAGGGGGGACAGGGCAGAGACCCTCAGCCAAGGTCAACACCTCTGCATTCTCACTGGTCTACCTTATCTCGACTCACTGCAACCTCTGCCTGTTGGGTTCAAGCAATTGTCCTTGCCTCAGCCTCCTGAGTATCTGGAATATAGGCACCCGCTACCATGCCCAGCTAATTTCAGTATTTTTAGTAGAGACGGAGTTTCACCATGTTAGCCAGGCTGGTCTCAAACTCCCGACCTCAGGTGATCCACCCGCCTCAGCCTCCCAAAGTGCTGGGATTACAGGCATGAGCCACTGCACCCAGTCTGGTCTCCCATATTAATGTACAATTTTAAATTATTTTTTAGTTAAATGGATGGTAAAAATTTTTTATTTGGGCACAAAACCCTATAATGTGCCATTATGTGCCTGCCTGACATGACAGAATACAAAGGATTTGAGATCACCTACACAGTAATTTTGGCAACAATGTTTACCCTAAATCAATCATGCCTCCAGCCCCATCTTCTGGTTGACAACAAATGAGAGGGATTGTAAGACAAATCAAACAATGTGACGGGGACACAATCAAGACAAAATCATACACTCACAAGACACCAGGTCTGGAATCTTTTAAAAAAGATGATGATGTGGGGAGGAAAAAGGTGGAGACAGCAAAGAGACACAACAAACAAAGGCACCACACAAAGGTGACTGGTTTAGAGAGGGAATAACTGGGAAAGGTATTTTAGGAACAACTGAGAAGTTAAATACGAACTGCATATGAGAAGACGAAACAGAATGATTGTTAATGTTGTTAGGTGTGACAAATGGTCTCCTGCGATACACAAGAGACACCCTCATTGCTAGGAGAGCATGTAGGGGTGAGCCATCATGCTGTCTGCAACTTTACTTTTTTTTTTTTAAGACAGGATCTCGCTCTGTCTCCCAGGCTGGAATGCAGTGGCATATTCATGGCTCAGTGAAGCCTCATCTCCTGGGTTCAAGTGACCCTCCCACCTCAGGCTCTTGAGTAGCTGGGACCACAGGTGCGTGCCACCACACCCAGCTAATTATTTTTATTATTTGTAGAGACAAAGTCTCACTATGTTGTCCAGGCTGGTCTCAAACTCCTGGGCTCCAGCAATCCTCCCGCCTCAAACTCCCAAAGGGCTGAGATTACAGCCCTGAATCGCCTTGCCCAGCCTGCAACTTTACTTTCAAGTGGCTCAAAAATTTAAAAAAAAATTACACTTGTACCCCAACATACACATACAGAAAAAGAAATGGGGTCTCCCCTGCCCCAATCTAATCACTGCATCCCTCTGTGCTTCTAAGTTTTATAAACAATCATGAGTTTGAAGCCCCCAGATTTAAGACCTTCAAGTCTCCTGGAGCCACCCCTTGTATTCAGTGAGCACATATCATGGACAAGGTTCCATTACGGGCCCCAGAAACCTGACAGGATAGAAGACAGAGGAACTCTCTCTCCTTAGGGCAATCTGGTTAGAGGCCAGGTTCCTAAAACAGCTACAATGACTCTCTTGGCCAAACCCTACTGTTTCTCAGCACATGAATGTGCTGTGTGCCTACAGCAGGCCTGAGAATTGCCAGGAGGGGCTCCTCTGAGAAGGACATCCTATCTTTCATTTTGCTGGAGAGGTCAGAGTGATGCCTCTAAGAAGGGCCTGGAGTGAAAGGCTGAGGGTGGCCCCTCAGACACCATAAGACTCCTTCCACCAGCCTGCGGGCAAGTCAGTGTGGTGATGGTGGGGCAGGGTCTTGGAGGGCCCTAGAGATACCAAGGGTCAGGGGTGGGAACTCTGGGAAGCTCGGAGGTGCCACAAAAGAATGGGGGTTAGGGGACTCTCGAAACGTTGCCCTCATGTCTCTGGATTTTAAAGGCTTTGTACTAATTCCCAGAACAAAGGTTAACTGGAATTGACATCACAGACCAACCAAAATGAGAGCTGTTGAATCCTCGCTCAGGAACTCGGTAATGAAGACCTCCTTGATGCAAAACTCAAGGGATCAAGGTCAAAGAAGAGGAGGGAAGAGGAAAAGCTAGCGAGAGGGGGAGAGGGAGAGGGAATGCCATGAGCAAGGGCCACGAGGAAGCCGCTTTTCCCTAAGCAAAGGCTTGGAAAGCATCAAAGCCTCCTAAAGGCCTCGACAACCGGGGCTAAGGCCCACAACCTCCAGTGCAAAAAGACAACGGCCCCTGGAGGAAACGGAAAACTTTCATGCCAGGCGAGATGTGCAGTGAAGGAAGAAGGGTCTGCAGCCCGCACAACTCAGCCATGCTTCATGTGGTCTCAGTCAGTCAGCCTTGGGAAATGTGCCCCCATGCTGTGGCATCTATGGTTGGCCTTCTGTGCTCGGGTAAGGTCTGCAAAGACACACATCTGTTTCACCTTCACGGGTTTCCCATCAACTCTGGTCATTTTTATAGAATGAAACAGGTTTCCAGGATAGCATTCCACACAGATCAGGAGCCCATGTGAAACGAGGCGGATGACTTGACCACAGCACCTCATTCCTTCCTGTACTCTAGATGCTTCTGCAGAATAGAGGGCCCGCCCCTGAAGGGCACAGGCCATGATTTGTCCTCAGGTTTCCTTCACCCACAACATCCAGCACGACAGAAATACCGGGTACTCAGCAAGAGGCAGTCAAATGCACAAAGCTGGATACAGAACTGAAACACAACAGGGGAACGACCTTTGGAGCTGGAGAAGTCTGAGACTGTGTCTTACAAATCATGAAAGCTGGACATGAAAAATTTTTCCTTCTGCTCTAAGCCTAAGGAAATGAGTGGTGAGCTTCTCCAAAAACACAACGCACAAAAGCCCACAGAGGCCATCTGCCATCCTTCCAGCGGTGCTGCTGGGAGTCAGGCCCACACTCCCGGCTGCGTCTGCCTTTCCTCTCCACCTTGCTCCCTGCTCACAGCCTCTCTACCCCAACTGCTCTAGCTATTTATTCCATCTTTTTCTGAACAGAAAGTAAACACAGAAGTCTAAAAGAAATGATAATTCACAGCCTATGATGGATCTATCTAAGCAACTAGCAGAACTAAAAGTCTAAAATATGAGTTCACATTTTCGTATGCAAAAGCTCCCAAAAACTATTTTAAGAAACAAAATAATCTACAACAACACAATATATTCATTAAAATAGGGCAAAATATATCATTCCCAGGACACCTGAGGGAAAAGCCTCCTTTCATTTTCACAAAGGAAACAGGGCTGGAGGGGTCACTTGTCCAAGGTCATAACACCACATGCTGTAAACATCTCTCTATCCTCAGAAGTGTAGGTTTGATACCCAAGGGGTTAGAATGCCATAAAAGTATCCCAAAATCTGACTTTCACTTGCAATGACCATGCGTCCAGCTCTGGCAGCACTGATCTTGGTGAGCACCCCTAGAACAGATGCTGTCCTGAGTGAGATCTGGGTGTCCAAGTACCAGAGGGGGCCTCACCCTACTGAGGTCTGGCTGCCAACTTTGCTCTGCTGGTAGGAACAGGGCATATGCTCATGAAGTAGTTGGCCATTTGGGGATTTCTGGTCTTCCCTCACTAACCCCACAGGAAACCCGAGGCAAGGCTGTGAGAGGTGGTGCAGCTGACGAGGCAGCCCGGCCTCTTCTGGCCTAGTGCAAAGATGGGAAGAGGACGGGTGGAGGAGTCTGGGTTCCAACGGGAAGGGATGGAGGGTGGAGAGACATGGGGTGGATGAGGAAAGAGGAGACACACGAACATGGGGTGCAGCAAACATGCCCCCCATGGTGACTGGCCAGTCAAGGGGGGAAATAGCAGCTTGTCTCATTGCCTCAGTGCCCCTTCACTGTCTCAGACACGCAGCCCCCTGCATAGCAAGCCTCCAAGTGTGCTGAGGACCCACACAGAAGAAGGTCTGCAAACACGGTCTGAGGCCGTGCAGAGCAGGAGCTCCCATCTGAGCCTCTGCTCACAGCCCACCTGCTGGTCGGAGAGGAAGCAAGGGGTGCAGGCAACACACAGAAGGCTCAGAAGATTCATAGCAAGAGCCCCACTCAGCCTGGAGGGCCCGGGCTGCCCGCAAGGTGCCAGCAGGGGCGCTCCCCTCCCCCATCCCAAAGGCTCTCTCTAAGCCGCTCCGCTAGAAAGATTCTTTTATCAGGACACATGAAGCACATTCGATTCCGTGCTGCTTCTCTTTCCAGCTAAGGATTCAAAGCAGGAAAGGACCCCCAGAACGAGAAAGAGTGAGACTGGGGGATGAGTTCAGCCCCAGCACAGTCACCTTCCTACCCCACACACCTGACGCTTGCCTGGGCCCCGTCTCCTTTCTCATGGATGTCACTGATCCCCTGGGATGGTCCTCACCCCCTATACTTGGTTAAGTAACATCCTTCAAGGCACAGCCCCAGAGGGTGTGTCCCCTGCTAACAAAGCCATTGAATGCTCCCTGTGCCTGTTGATAAGTCCCAAGCCCCAGCCTCTGTGTGCTTGGTCAGGGGGATCATGCCAGGCTGTGACTTCCTGCTTTTGCCCCTGCTGGGATGGAAGCTGCTCCCTCAGCCTTCCTGGGCAGAGCCCTTGGAGCCTGCAGGGTCTGTCTCAAACCCCACCTCCTCCAGGACTCCCACCAAGTCCCCTGGAGGATGTACTGCATCTCCCTGATGGTGCTGCCATTCGTGCTGCAGGCCATGTGCTTTGATGTCACCGTTGCTCCCCACAACAGCCAGATCCCACACCTGCTACACAGACCAGTCACTGAATATCTGCAGGGCTGAGCCCGTACTCTTTTTTTTTTTTTTTTTTTTTTCTGAGACAGAGTCTCGCTCTGTCGCCCGGGCTGCAGTGGCCGGATCTCAGCTCACTGCAAGCTCCGCCTCCCGGGTTCACGCCATTCTCCTGCCTCAGCCTCCCGAGTAGCTGGGACTACAGGCGCCCGCCACCTTGCCCGGCTAGTTTTTTGTACTTTTTTTAGTAGAGACGGGGTTTCACCGGGTTAGCCAGGATGGTCTCGATCTCCTGACCTCGTGATCCGCCCGTCTCGGCCTCCCAAAGTGCTGGGATTACAGGCTTGAGCCACCGCGCCCGGCGAGCCCGTACTCTTTCGCTTTGTCCAGGTTAAGAGGACGAGTACCACCCACACCCTGACAACCATAGAAAACCCCTATCACAAGCCCAACACCCCACCAAAGTCCCCAGCACACCCTCACCTGCCCAGCAGCACACAGTTGCTGACGTGATTAGAGTCAGCACCACCTGATTTATGACTAAGCAAATGGCCACACTGTGGGGAGGATGGAAGCAGAGGTGGGGCTGCCATTCCTTGCACAGCCAGAGGTCATGGGGGA
The DNA here is from genome assembly GCF_002776525.5 of Piliocolobus tephrosceles. Classification (NCBI taxonomy): domain Eukaryota; kingdom Metazoa; phylum Chordata; class Mammalia; order Primates; family Cercopithecidae; genus Piliocolobus; species Piliocolobus tephrosceles. The sequence goes on along the minus strand of NC_045453.1, from coordinate 57,236,739 downwards.
CTCACTCTGACTCCTCACAAACACGGCAAGAAAGGCTGCTTTCACCCCGCCTCGTGGACATGGGGCACACAGACACACACCCTCCTCCAGGCCACAGCTCTGCATTTTGGGTCCCTGAGCCATCCCAGTAGGGTGTCAAATGCCCTCTCCTGTTCTAACTCAGCTCAAACTGCTCCCCAGGCTAGCAGGGAGGTGAACCACACTGACCCGGGTAGTTCGATTTAGGTCTTGTGCCCCAACAGTGGGCAAGATGATGCCCTCCGTGACCAAAAGTATTTACCCCAAGTTCCCCCAGGCCCTCCCTTCTGTGTTCCATTAGCAACTATGCCCATCAGGCTCAGCTGCTGGCCAGGCCTGGCCTCTTTGGCATGAGCTGGGGCAGAGCTGCACACGGTGCACACTTCACTGCAATAAAGACAGCTTTCATTCCCTATTCAGGTCAACCAATAATGCTCAACTAGAGACACTGACCAAATTCACAGAGGGATTGTGCCTACAAATCCATGGATAAGTCAGCTGTTTAGAAAAAGAACGTCTCTCCAGAGAGCCAGTGCTCCACGGGCAAGGTAAGGATCCCGAGTCAGCCAACAAAAGCTTTGCCGTGCACTCTGGCCTTGAAGCAGAGAGCCCTGAACACTGTGCCCAAAGAATGAAAGAGGGTGCTAGTCAGATTGAGCCCTTCTTGGAAGGCCCAGACCACATCTCCTCCCCCTAGTTGGTCAGTGATATGCCTGCCCTGCCCCTGGGGGGCTTGAGGAGACCCTCCTCCGTCAGCCCAGCTTGGTAGTTGTGGGCAGACTAGCAAGGGTTGGGATCTGGGAACCCTAAGAGCTTGCCAGCCCCAAAGCCTTTAGTCCACATAGCTTCTTTCCATCAGCAGACCTGCGGCCTGCCCTCCCAGGGTGTGGCCCACCCTGGCAACCAGAACACCTGCACATGGCTCACTGCCCTCCAAGGCTCCCCTATCCCCATGCCGTGTTAGGGCAACCCTGAGGTCCCGAAGGATTCTAACTCATCAGAATGCAGTCCCTGACTTCAGCTCACACCCACCTCCCACAGCAGGGAGGGCCAGGCCTTACTCAGCCTGTCTCTGACGGAGCAAGAGACAGCTGGCGGTGAACTTAGGACAGTCCTGCCAGAGCAGGCTTCACTTTCTGAGCAGTGCCCTGGGGTAAGGTAAGAGGCTGCACTGAGGAAGAGGGTAGAAGAGCAGGAAAGGAGAGGAAAAGGCAAGCTTGCAGGAGGAGGTAGGAAGGTAGATAAGGATGTTTCTTCTTCCTGTGCCGGCTCCATGTCCATTTAAGTTGGTGGCTGGAAATGCAAAAGTGAACAAGCCAAAGCCCTGGCATCAAGGAGGAAGCACCATGGGAAGAAGACATAGAAACAAAAAGGACAAACTGGAATAGGGGCCACACTGGAAGGATGAAAACAAGGTGGGAATTCAGAGAACAACGAAGGGCTCCACAGAGTCGGGAGGGCAGGACAAGCTGGGTCTGGAGGATGAGCTGGTGTGTGCCAGGCGGGTGGGGAGAAGACACACAGGAAGATAGACAGTGGGCCCTCGGGAGTGAGGCCAGGGAAGGCAGGAGACAGGGCTCAGAGGCATGGCTGGAAATGGAGGTGGGGCAGAAAGCAACGGCAAGCCTAAATGCTGGGTGCAGCCTGGTGTGTAAAAAGGGAGGAGAGCTGCAATGTGGCTCACCCTGAGGAGGGTGTGGAAGTAGAAAGATGGCACTGGGTGTGGGGCACAAAGTGAGTCCAAGAGCAGTGCCCTGGAGGCAGGGAAGTCAACAGGGAGCCTGGTGGGACACTCCGGTCTGAACTCAAGGAATGGGGGCACAGAGGGGTTCTGGGGAGCGAGCATGACGTGCCAAGGGGGCAGGGGAAGGAGGGTTCGGCCGAGTTTCCAGCTTGGACAACTGGGTAGGGAAAGGTGGTGCTAGTGCCGTTCACCAGGAGAGGAAATGATTGGCAGGAACACTGCGGGGGTGGGGACCAATGGCCACTAGGACATTCCCCTGCCTCCATTCTGTCCTTGCAAACAGCCCTAGGCAAACGGCGCAGCTCAACGCCTTCTGGGGGCTTTGGCATCCCCCATTAGTACCCCAATCTCACCTGCATCCAAACGTTGTCTGTAGCAAAGTGGTGATTCCCACACAGAAGAAAATGGTCCCAATGAGCTGGCTGGTGGCCCACTGGTCGTACCCCACACACATGGCATCGGCCAACAGGAAGGGCACTGCGATCGTGCCGCTGAAGCATGTCAGGTAGTGCTGTGGCCAGGAAAAGGGTCAGAGGAGAAACAGTAAACCATTCCTCATTTATTCTTGATTTCATCTTAATTCTTCTCTTTTATTGTCATTAAAAAATAGCCCCCATAAAGAATCTCCTTGGCTTGTTACAGCAAGCCATTCTTTTTTCCTTCTTTTTCAGCATTTCTCCTTTGTTGTTGAGACAGTTTCATTCCCACTGCCCTGGACGGAGTGCAATGGTGCGATCTTGGCTCACTGTGACCTCCACCTCCCAGACTCAAGCGATTCTCCTACTTCAACCTCCCAAGTAGCTGGGATTACAGGCGCGCACCACCACGCCCAGCTAATTTTTGTATTTTTTGTAGTGATGGGTTTTCACCGTGTTGGCCAGGCTGGTGTCTAACACCTGGGCTCAAGCGATCTGCCTGCCTCTCCCTCCCCAAAGTGCTGGGATTACAGGCGTGAGCCACTGTGCCCAGCTGCATTTCTCCTTTTTATTACATTTTCTTGTCTTACAACTCAATGTCATTATTACTTATTACTTGGATGAATCCATGCATCGCAAAGGAAACAGTCAATATCAGCCCTGGTGATATTTTACTTATGTAATTCTTATTAGAAATATTTGGGGTTTTTTCCCCAAAATGCTTTTCCGGCATAAATTGCTAAAACCATAAGGCCTTTCTCCTCTAATCTGTTATCATGAATTGTGATGTGCTGAACTGTTCTTGCATGCTTGAAACAAACCCTAGTCAGTCATGCTGTATTTTTCTTCTGCAATTTGGTTTGTTAATATTTGATACAGAATTTTGAATCTACATTTCTAAGTTAATTAGTCTACTTTTAAAAAGTGCTTTCATGTCTGGGGATTAAAGTTACATAAGCGTCATAAGTTACATACGCATGGAGTGTTTTCTGTCTTTTTCTGTGAGCTGGCATTGTTTTTGAAAACAAAGAATTCATCTGTTCCAGTCAGGGCAGGATTAAGGGCATATGGTAGCCATGGGAATCTTCCAGAAAGAACCCCATCCCACCTTCCTTTGGGACCACCCCTCCGCCCGCCCAACGCCACACCGATAGCCCCGGTAGGATAATCCCAGCGCTCACGACTCACTTCCCTCCCTTCCCCCGTTGACCAGTTCTTATTTCTGTTCTGCAAACTTCCTACTTCTCTTCCAGCAGCTTCCCATTCCTGCCCACATTTGCCAAACACGCCACATGCAGTCCAAGAAGCCCAACTGTAAAGGAGTTTCCTGAGGTGAAACACTCCTGTTCAGGATGCCTCAGGGCTGCTCACAAGTTTATGTCCTCTGAATCTTCAGGAAGGGCATGATGCAGGCAGTGTTTCACACTCCTATCTGACCAGGGAAGACTGCTAGAAACATTTATAAGATGAACATTCCAAAAAGTGTGTTTCCTTAATCTGGTTCAGAATGCTCGGCCCAAGGTAGATTATTTGCCAAGGCCACTCAGCTCCTTTGGCTCTGACTTCTCCCCTACTAAACAGACACCTGCCAGTTGGGGTTACCATGTGCTGTGATACCTGAAAGGGGGTGTGGGAAGGGTGGGGCAACTGGAAATTCGACCAAAGTACCCAGCTGTTGGCAGGCACAGCCCCATCCCAGGGTGAATAAACCTCTCTGGACAATGAGATGGATTTTCTCAGCACCTGAGATACCTTAAGTTGAACAGACCACACAAACTTGAAAAGGGAAAAATAGTAAACCAGACCTCAGAACAGAGTCCAACTTAAAACCAAAGCAAATACAGCCCAGGGGTGTACATCTAAGAAAAGACCTTCCCCACATTGTCCCCTTTCTCCAAAACGTCCTGCGTTAATCCTATGAAAGGGAAAAGGGTGCTGAAGACAGAGGAGGGAGGTATCAAAGACGCTGGAGGCCTGCATCAGCTATGTCACCACCCACCTTGTCCCTGAGCCTGGTTGCCCTCCCCTCCCACTGGAAGCTGCAGCAGACAAAGCTGCTGCTACCATGGCTAGTTTCCCTTCCTTTAAAAAATAAGACTGAAAACCTACCATTTAGGTCCTGGCCGACATGGCACTTTTCAGGGTAACTCATGTTTCATGGCAGAGGATACCATGATTTTGGGTGGGTTAACTAGGCCAGGGATGGGAGATGAAAATAAATTCCTCTTTTCTCTACTCTTCAACTTTTCTCCTTTCTCTATTCTTCCTTCTTTCTATAACTCTATCTCCTTTCCCTTCCTTTATGTCACTGCTCTTGTGTGTCCCTGAACATCGTCTTTCTTTTCCCTGGTAATCCATTCTACCTGTTCTTTTCTTCCTCCTGCTATGATGTCAAAAATTCCCATTCATCCCTTTTTTTTTTTTTTTTGAGACAGGGTCTCACTATGTCAAGCAGGCTGAAGTGGAGTGGTGCAATCACAGCTCACTGCAACTTCAACCTCAAGCGATCCCCCTGCCTCAGCTCTTGAGTGGCTGGGACTATAGGCACACACCACCACACGTGGCTAATGTTTGTATTTTTTGTAGAGGTGGCCTTTTGCCATGTTACCCAGGCTGGTCTTGAGCTCCTAGGCTCAAGTGATCTGCCCACCTCAGCCTCCAAAACTGCTAGGATTACAGGCATCAGCCACCATGCTGTCCCTACTCATCACTCTTGAAAGAGGAATTTATAAAAGTCTTCAATAAACAAAAATCAAACTTGAATTTTTAAACAACTTCAGATGGTTGACAATGCAAACACCTGCTGGTAGTTACACATCCTACAGGAACCATCTTACCTGCAGCCCCAAAAATATACACAGGTACCAGGGAGGAACATCTTCTATGGTATAAATCATGTCCGATCGCTGGGGGTCCAGACTGCCAGTGCTATCGAGGGTCTCGGCGAGAGAGCTCTGTGAGCGAGAAGGAGAAAAGAAGGTACTCATTAAACCTGAAGACCAATGTTAGCTTGGCCACGTGCAGGCCACTATTACAGAAAAACAACTTTATCAAGTGGCTGCCATTTTCCTGCAGTTTTGAGCCTTGGCTGTCATTGAAGCCAAGTACACTCGTGGGCTCAAGCACACTCGCCCACTGGGATGGTCAATCCTCAGAATTTGGGGGGTCAGTGTCCTTTGTCAACAGCTCATCCCCAAGAACACCAAACTTGCTCAGAGCTTCTCCCCAGGTCTGGGGATCCTCCCGCATGGACAGAGATGTTCCCAGGTTGAGACCACAAAACGATACCTTGGCACGAGCAGTCCTTGTGTGAGGCCCCAAACGAAGATATCTTAGAAAATTTTAAGCACTTTCGAGAGACAGCACACTGATCTGCCCTCCCAGCCTACTTCATCCCCTGCAGGATCTTTGTACTTTGCAGTTCTACACCTTCCTATCCAAACACTATTGCTCTTAGGTGAAAAGAGGAAAATTCAAAAGTATATAAACACAGTGATTTGAATTCTGTTTAAAAAACAAACCATTAAAAATGTATTGATAGTTTAGGTGACAGGTTTTTTTCTTCTTTTCCCCCAACACTAGTAAAAAAAACATTTTAAAACATTAAGTGGAGCATGGTTTTTAAACCAAAATCATCATAAAGACCAGTCACTTTAGGTTGGAGTCCAGCCTCTTCCAATCACTCCCAGCATCAGTTCTGAACTCAGGCAGTATCTGAGCCAAACAGAAAACTCAAGGTAGCCTTGAGTTCCCCAAGAGAACCTCAAAACTGCTCTGGTTTCAAACACCACACAAAGAATCTTTTCTTGGAATTTCTACAATCATTTCTTGGAATCCAAGACATGTACCTCATTTGAAAAAATTTTTTATAACCTAGCAAACAAAGTGCTTAACAGAAATAAAATGAAAAGATATCCCACATGGGGAAAATGCTGATTCCATGTGTTCCACATGGAGGCAACAGGGGTCTGGGGTTTGGGATTTGGGGTCCAATACCCTTAAACAAAAGAAGGGACACAGTTCACCCTCACCTTCCACAGCCGGAAGTAAACGTCTGATGGAAGCTGGTATCTGATCTAAACCAAATGTAACTGAATATGACCTTTTGGGTAAAACTTTCTCTTCCGTCGTCACAAGGGATACTGGCAAATTTACATTGTGTTGAATTTGTTATGATGGATTATGGATGTCTTTAACAACTTGTTGGAAGAAATGGTAGAAAAAGTACATATGTGTCTGAGGGGTGTGGTATATAGTGATGTACAATAAAGATTAACTCAGCAGGTCTGGGTTGTTCAAACCCTGTACATTTCAAAGGAAGGGTTGACTCTTGCCTGGCATGTGGGGAATAACCTGAGCTCTTGGGGTTTCTGCCTCTTAAATGTGTCTTTTTAGGCCCAGTGCAGTGGCTCACACCTGTGGTCCCAGCACTCTGGGATGCTAAGGTGTGAGGATCCCTTGAGGCCAGGGTTCAAGAATAGCCCGGATAACATAATGAGGCCCCTTCTCCAGTTTATACATTTTTCTTTTACCTGAAACTCGGCCACACAGTGTCAGCTTGACCTCTGGAGGGGCTGGTGAGTAACTAAAGTTAGCCACACAGGCAGTCAGCCATACCTATAACAACAGATCCCCACTTAAAAACCCTGGGCACCAAGGCTTGGGTGACCTTCCCTGGTTGAATGAGTGTTACCACACATCACTGCTGGGAAACTGAACACTGCCTGCATGACTCCGCTGGAAGAGGATGGTTGCAAGCCTGTGCCTGGTGTCTCCTAGACCCTGACTATGTGCCTTTTCCCGTTTTTTATTTTAATCTGTATCCTTTCTCTGAAAAACAAACAAACAAACAAACAAACAAAAAGACAAAAAAACCCTTAACTGTGAGTAAAACAGCTCTGCTGAATTCTCTGAGGGTTCCTCATAAATCTCAGAACCTGATTTGAGACCTTCTGAATTGAGGTCATCATTTTGCTAACACGGTGGAATTACAGAGCTGAGGCTCACGACACAAAGTTCAGGTCAGCAGCACCGCATTAGCTGCAGCCACATAGGCGGTGCTGCTGCTCACAAAGTAACATGACAAAGTATTTCATAACAAAGAGAAATGTCTGAAGACAGAATACATAACACTGTCATAGACAAGTACAACCTGTCACACAATAATGTAAGCAACATTTTTCTAACAATTCCAAAACCACGATTGTTAATTATAAGGCAGACGAAAAGACTTTTTGGCCAGATGCAGTGGCTGACATCTGTGATTCCAGCACCTGCCGCGCCAGGTAGATCACCTGAGGTCAGGAGCTCAAGACCAGCCTAGCCAACATGGTGAAACCCTGTCTCTACTAAAAATACAAAAATTAGCTGGGCGTGGTGGCGCACGCCTGTAATCCCAGCTATTCCGGAGGCTGAGGCAGAAGAATTGCTTGAACCCAGGAGACAGAGGTTGCAGTGAGCCAAGATCATGCCACTGCAGTCTGGCCTGGGCAACAGAGCGAGATTCCGTCACACACACACACACAAAAAGACAAGACTTTTTGCATCCAGGCAGAGGTTAAGGTGTACACACAGGCACATGTATGCACATGCACACATGCAGACTTTTCTTAGTAGTGAGGGTAGCCCTACAACTCAGAAACAAAACTAGTGTAAAGGTCCACAACTGGTATTAAAATGATACAGGACGGGGGGGGTTGTGTGGTCAAGGTGATCAGACAACACTGTGAGGCAGACGCTGTGCAGCCCCGCCTGATGACAGAAGGACTGGTCTGGCCATTGTGTACTCTGCGCACTGCGGTGTCACACTCAGTGATCACTGTGTAAACCATGAGCTATTTCAAATACTGCAAAACCAAAAACCTCTAATAAGGTTTCTGCAAACGATGACTACATAAATAACTATGTCACTTTAAAAAGACTTTCCATCTTATTCTATGATCTGAAATAATGTAAAGAACAAAAAATTACCTGTGCTTCAAAGACTAGAGTGAACTCAGAATGCTGTTCTCTGCCTGGAGCCTTCGTAACACTTTTAACTACCTTTGTTATCTCCTCTGCGGTGCTTTATCTAATCCAGCACCTTTGGGGTAGTCTCTTTCTCTAGGAATCATTTCCTCTACAGCAGAGTCAGCACATATTTTTTATAAAGGGTCATACAGTAAATATTTCAAGCTTTGGGAGCCACATAGTTCCGTCACTGTAGCATGGATGCAACCTTAGGAAATAGGTAAACAAAGAAATATGGCTGTGTTCCAGCAAAAGTCTACTGAGAAGAACAGATATTAAATCAAATTTGGCTTGCCAATCCCTGCTGTAGCATTTCAAACTGATTATCATAAAGTAGCATGTACTATTCTCTTGTACATTTCTCTTTTTTACTATATTAATGTATATTTGTGCTTTCTATTTTTTTCCTCTTAATCGGGGCCACAAAAGATCAATTTTGGCCAGGCATGGTGGCTCATGTCTATAATTCCAGCACTTTGGGAGACTGAGGTCAGCAGACTGCTTGAGCTCAGGAGTTTGAGACCAGCCTGGGCAACAAACAGAGACCCTCTCTCCAAAAACAAACAAAAATTAGCCGAGTGTGGTGGCACATGCCAGTGGTCAGCTGCTCAGGAGTCTGAGGTAGGAGCATCACTTGAGCCTAAGAGGTTGAGGCTGCAGTGAGCTGTGATCATGCCACTGCACTCCAGCCTAGGCAACAGAGATCTTGTCTCAAAAAAACAAAACAGGCTGCCTGGTGACTCACGTCTGTAATCCCAGCACTTTGGAAGGCCAAGGCAGGCCAATCACTTGAGGTCAGCCTGGCCAACATGGCGAAACCCTGAAACCCTGTCTCTACTGAAAATACAAAAATTAGCTGGGCGTGTTGGCGCACACCTGTAGTCACAGCTACTTGGGAGGCTGAGGCAGGAGAATCGCTTCAACCCAGGAGGCGGAGGCTGCAGCGAGCCGAGATCGCGCCACTGCACTCCAGCCTGGGTGACAGAGTGAGACTCTGTCTCAAGGAAAGAAAAAAAATAGTCAGCTGAGGGTCTGGCCTAATGATTAGCATTTTATTTTACTTACTTATTTATTTATTTATTTTGAGTCAGAGTCTCACTCTGTCACCCAGGCTGGAGGGTAGTGGCGCCATCTCGGCTCACTGCAGCCTCTGTCTCCTGGGTTCAGGTGATTCTCCTGCCTCAGGATCCCAAGTAGCTGCAACCGCAGGCGTGCGACACCACTCCCGGCTAATTTTTGTATTTTTAGTAGAGACAGGGTTTTGTCATGTTGGCCACACCAGTCTTGAACTCCTAACCTCAAGTAATCCACCCATCTCAGCCTCCCAAAGTGCTGTGATTGCAGGCACGAGCCACCACGCCCAACCCAACTAGCACTGTTTAATATGTGGCAGCTCTTCTCACTGTCCTCTTCATTTCATAAAGTAAGAAAAATGGCCAGGAAAATATGAAGGTACTCCATTTGATCAGTATTCAAGGAAATGCAAATGTATCAACGTTTAGACAATGAAAAAATGTTCATCCAAACTGGAAAATAAACATTTGGCATAAGTGTGCTAGAGACATTTTCCCTATAACTGGATCCCTCCCATCAGCAGAAGGTAAAGCTAAGCCCCAAAGTGTTAATGCTCGTTACTATTTATTTCTAAAGACGGTCTCCAGACAGAGGAGGAGGAAGTCTGAAAACACGACAGCCTGGAATCATGGCATACAGGATTATATGTGGCCCCACCAAGTCTGTGAAGAAGCCCTTTGTTACAAGATAGGCCGTGTGAAAGCTGCGGCCCGGCGGTGTGGGACATGCCTCAGCTGCAGACCGCAGGCACTGATCCACATGCCAAACGCCACTGCACTAACCTCTGGGGAGCAGCTTGGAACCCCGCACTTCTGGAATTTCAGTATCTCTGCATGAATCTACTTTAATTAACCTCCATAAAATTTATAATAGCTCCAAGAAGTAGGAAAATAATAACAATATTAGTTGAGAGGCAAAAATGAAATTTCCATATCCCAGACTGGAATTTTGTTTAAAAGGGCATAAAATTTGGTTATTCCAGACTTTCAATACAATGTATTTGTTCTTAATCACTTTAGTGATTACACTGTGAACTCACCATGCTAATACCCAAGTCAGGTACTATATTTGTATGTGTCAACTTCTGGGTGGTCCGTTATTAGAATACATAGTATACGCTGCCTACAGTATAATAAAGTGGTTCCAGAATAGAATTTCTCATTACATAAATTGTTTAGTTTCTTATTATGTAAGTTGAAAATTAGTAAATTTTAGGCTGGGCGCGGTGGCTCAAGCCTGTAATCCCAGCACTTTGGGAGGCCGAGACGGGTGGATCACAAGGTCAGGAGATCAAGACCATCCTGGCTAACACGGTGAAACCCCGTCTCTATTAAAAATACAAAAAACTAGCCGGGCGAGGTGGCGGGCGCCTGTAGTCCCAGCTACTCCGGAGGCTGAGGCAGGAGAATGGCGTGAACCCGGGAGGCAGAGCTTGCAGTGAGCTGAGATCGGGCCACTGCACTCCAGCCCGGGCGACAGAGCAAGACTCCGTCTCAAAAAAAAAAAAAAAAAAAAAA